>NC_041410.2:52013961-52083961 GCF_900747795.2 Erpetoichthys calabaricus | reverse complement strand
GTAGGCACGTACCTTTTATCTTCGGCAATCTCATTCTCTAACCAGGCCTCAGAAGCTAACCAGCGTAACACTGTCCACCACCCCTTTCGTTATTCCGGCACATTGTTGACATCCGTGAGTAACAACAACGTACTAAACTGGAAGGTGGTCTACGCATGCATGGAATTCACGGACAAACAAAGATCAAGATCCAAATGAAGATTATATATAAAGATTAGTTCATTTAAAGCACAACAATTTGTTTAGTTTGAATGTCCGTGTTTTGAGGTGTGACTGGAGTACTACAGTCTTCAGTAGTATAAGCCTGGAGGAGATTCTTAATGCAATGCCTATGTTTTAGCTGTCTCTCTACTGCCATCTAGTTCTTCTTCTTCTAATTCATTCACGGACAAACAAAGATCAAGATCCAAATGAAGATTATACATATATATTAGTGGCTGCAGGTTTTCATTCTAACCCTTTTCCTAATCAACGACCAGTTTTCACTGTTAACTCCTTTTCCATTCCTTTTAAAAGCCCGGTTCTGAACCGATTTGTTTCTTCATTAAATGGCAGCCAAACAGAAATGGCATGTGAAATGAGCCAACAGATGACCAGCTAAATTGGAACGTCATTAATTTAATTAAAGCAGTTACTGAATATCATGACTTGTTGCTCTCATTCTGCCACAGCAGACTGTTGATTTCTTGTTTTTTCTAAGACCACCGTCAAGATGTTTTGATGACCTGAGCAGATCAACAGGACCAAGACCTTCACTTTCCTTTATTTTCAAGTTAGCTGGTCATGTGCCGGCTTGTTTTGTGTCTCATTATTGTTTGGCTGTGCATTAAGGAAAAAGAAACAACTAAGGGGTCTGGGTCACGTCAATTAACACTAAGGCAAAACAAGTTAATTAGCCGCAAAAATGGCTCACTAATTAAGAAGATGGTTAGAATAAAAACCTGCAGCCACTGAATAAGGGAAACATACAGTTGGCTGCCATTTGCTATTCGCCATACATTCCTGATCAATAAAATTAGCCATTAGGCTGCCCAACATTTACAATAAAGTGAAAGCAAGGGAACTTAGGAAAGAATAACTGCAGAAGGGGATAATATACCTGTTATTCAAGGTGTTATTAAAGTAGTTTTTTTTTTAATGTTTGATTTGCATGCATTTAATCTTTAAGGCTTAAAATATGTCTGAAAGTACATTAGTATTTTTGATAGTAAGTAGCTCTATTTCCTCTTATCATTAAGGTTTCTGTGACCCCTTATTAAGTACACATAAAGGTTTCCAGTTATGTCAGTTATAAATGACATTACAAAATTATAAAATTGAGAAAACTGTGAACTAGGGTTGCTCAGTATATTGGTACTGGAAAAGTACCAAAAAACCCAACTTTTAAAATGGTATGGTACAAGCATTTTGTGCTTTATGCTTTCGGAAATAAACGTCATGTTTCCACTCAACCCCAAACACAACTACCCAAACTCTAAAACTGCTTCAACGCTCAGTTTATGCCATCAAGAGGGAGTGCAGTGAGGTGCAATGGCACAGTGCAACAAACCCCGTTTAATTTTTTGCCAAAAGGTATCACCTTAAACCTGACTGTAAATCAGTGATAGATTACACTGTCATCAAGTGTGTTATACAGTGGGGCAAAAAAGTATTTAATCAGCCACCAATTGTGCAAGTTCTCCCACTTAAAAAGATGAGAGAGGCCTGTAATTTTCATCATCGGTATACCTCAACTATGAGACACAAAATGAGAAAAAAAAAATCCAGAAAATCACATTGTCTGATTTTTAAAGAATTTATTTGCAAATTATGGTGGAAAAAAAAGTATTTGGTCACCTACAAACAAGCAAGATTTCTGGCTCTCACATACCTGTAACTTCTTCTGTAAGAGATTCCTCTGTCTTCCACTCGTTACCTGTATTAATGGCACCTGTTTGAACTCGTTATCAATATAAAAGACACCTGTCCACAATCTCAAACAGTCACACTCCAAACTCCACTATGGCCAAGACCAAAGAGCTGTCAAAGTACACCAGAAACAAAATTGTAGAAGAAGACTGAATCTACAATAGGTAAGCAGCTTGGTGTGAAGAAATCAACTGTGGGAGCAATTATTAGAAAATGGAAGACATACAAGACCACTGATAATCTCCCTCGATCTGGGGCTCCACACAAGATCTCACCCTGTGGGGTCAAACTGATCACAAGAACGGTGAGCAAAATTCCCAGAACCACACGGGGGGACCTAGTGAATGACCTGCAGAGAGCTGGGAACAAAGTAACAAAGGCTACCATCAGTAACACACTACGCCGCCAGGGACTCAAATCCTGCAGTGCCAGACGTGTCCCCCTGCTTAAGCCAGTACATGTGCAGGCCCATCTGAAGTTTGCTAGAGAGCATTTGGATGATCCAGAAGAGGATTGGGAGAATGTCATATGGTCAGATGAATAAAACTCTACTCGTCGTGTTTGGAGGAGAAAGAATGCTGAGTTGCATCCAAAGAACACCATACCTACTGTAAAGCATGGGGGGTGGAAACATCATGTTTTGGGGGTGTTTTTCTGCAAAGGGACCAGGACGACTGATGCGTGTAAAGGAAAGAATGAATGGGGCCATGTATCGTCAGATTTTGAGTGAAAACCTCCTTCCATCAGCAAGGGCATTGAAGATGAAACGTGGCTGGGTCTTTCAGCATGACAATGATCCCAAACACACCGCCCCGGGTAACGAAGGAGTGGCTTCGTAAGAAGCATTTCAAGGTCCTGGAGTGGCTAGCCAGTCTCCACATCTCAACCCCATACAAAATCTTTGGAGGGAGTTGAAAGTCCGTGTTGCCCAGAGACAGCCCCAAAACACCACTGCTCTAGAGGAGATCTGCATGGAGGAATGGGCCAAAATACCAGCAACAGTGTGTGAAAACCTTGTGAAGACTTACAGAAAACGTTTGACCTCTGTCATTGCCAACAAAGGGTATATAACAAAGTATTGAGATGAACTTTTGTTATTGACCAAATACTTTTTTTCCACCATAATTTGCAAATAAATTCTTCAAAAATCAGACAATGTGATTTTCTGGATTTTTTTTTCTCATTTTGTCTCTCATAGTTGAGGTATACCTATGATGAAAATTACAGGCCTCTCTCATCTTTTTAAGTGGGAGAACTTGCACAATTGGTGGATGACTAAATATTTTTTTGCCCCACTGTACATTCTGATTAAGTATTACTTAAGCTTTATGTCACACACTATGCAAAAACACTAGGCAGTAATTTCGATATTTCACATCATAGGGAAAAATTTCAGCAAAGAGACAAGACAAAAATGGAAATATATTTTCATTGTAAAAGCAATACAGACACACAGGATTAATGAAAAACAAAACCCTTACTTAACTGATAATAAGTACTATAAGCTTCTAATGTTTCTTTTATGACAATGCACTACTAACCACTTTTGTAGTAGTACCCTCCCCACACACCATGTTTTTATTATTTTTTCCACCCCCAAGTAATTGCTATAAAACATAATGGAAAAAAGACAATAAGAATAAAAATTAAAATAGATCTTCACATTTTCATTGAAGAAAAAAAAAAGTACTGAATATAAGAATGAATTTTCTTTAACAGAAAAAATGCACTACTGCACTTTTTTCCAGTATATACAGTATATCCCCACTTCCTATAGCACTATACTATATGGCTCAACTGGAAGACATAAAGAGGTCTAAATGACATATCTTTTTGCCCACGGCCACAACAAATGATAATGACTCAACCAGACAAAACATCCTACAACTGTCCCAGCTGTATATATTCTTTACACACAGAAGCCAGCACCAGAAATATTCGGGGGGCAAAGGGCAAAAATGCTCCCAAATGAAAAAATCTTCTCCTTAAAGCATAAGCATGGTTGCAAAAATGCCCTAAATAGAGAATGATCAGTGCTCTACTAGTGGATCTTTGCATGCTGATTTACTGGAAGAGCAGGTGCAATTATGGTGGAGTCCTCCTTAGGAATCCATAGAAAACCAGGAGAGCGTGAGGGAAGAGGGAAGGACAGCAGACCCTGAACGATCTGGAAGATGATGAAGGAAGTAGCCAAGATGGGAGTTGAAAGGGAGGACCATAGCTGATGGTGTCTCCGCAGGCAATCCATTGAGTGAGACAGAAGAGAGAAAGTTGTGCTTTTTTTAACATAGAATTCATCCTTGGGTATATTATCAGCGATTCTGGATTCAAGAAGCTCCCAGAGTGTGAAGCCGACCTGCATCGTCACAGTGGATAGGATGATAGAGACTTGAATCACTGTCTCCTGGCTTCCTAAATTTTCTTCCATTCAATTTTAACTAGCATTTACTAAACAAAACACTGTGCATTTTTTATCAGTATGTCACTTGTGGTTTGATCCATGCTTAAGGAACATTATACTTTGAATTTCTTTATTACCCCTACTTACCCCAGTATCTCAATCTACTACATATTTTCTGGCTGTAATACATTCAAGGATTAAACAAATAATGAAAACAAAAATGAAATGGAATATTATCTGACACAAGACCCAGCATGCTATGCCTATTCAAAGGTTTCTAATCAATAATTAATTTGGACTGCAAATCCCAGCAACCCCAGGAGTACTGTGTCATTAGGAAGCTTTAGCAGTTGCTGTGAGAGCTGCTGGGTGAAAGATGAGAGCACTAGTTTTAAAAGTGAGCTATAAAATGCCAGGAGGATTGTAACAAGTAAAAGGTACAATTACACCAATCAGATTACAGTTTTCCTTGGATTTATGTTCTTGTCCTGTTGTGTGATTTTGTCTGGCTTTGTGTGGGAGCACTCCCAACTTCTATAAATCTTCTGCATCACGGTCAGAAAAAACCTGACTTTCAGGAGGCTGTGTACAGGGGATTATTTCAAAATTACACAACCATCTTCAAAAATGGACTGTGTTTAGAGTGTTAATCATTTTGTGCTTAGTGTTTCATCATTTTTTTCTCTTTACTACCATAATATACAGACAAATATAATAAGTTAATTTTTGTAAAAACTCAGTTGATAAAAGAAGTACTGAACTATGCTCTTTGTCTGGGAGACATCATTCACCTTTGTCTCATTAGTCAGCCTCATAAATGTGAATTGCTTGCACACTGCTCATTCTTACATTTCTCACAGTTTCTGGTACCTTACTTAGTACAATAAACTTGCAATATACTGTACAGTACAACAGCCATGGACCTAAAACATATATTTGGGGATTTTCACATTTACTGGGTTCCTGCACCACAAACCTCTGTGAATAGCAGGGGAAATCTGTATAGATACATTTTGTTATAGTACATTACCCTATTCAGAACATGTGCCTCTTCTCTCAAAGGGAAAAATCAGGAGTGGTCTTCCCAAGACCTTCTTGTATACTCATCATATATGGGGATGGATATTTTTTTTGAGTATACCGCAAGACAATAATTATATTTTTATATCATGCACATTAAAGAACCATCAACAACAAATCAAATCAATTATATATTGAACAATTATTTAAAAAGTAAAGTTGAATAAATCCATTTCTGCAGCTGCTTGAATAAAAGGTAAAGTACCACTTCCGGTTAGCGGAAATTGCCCAAAAGTTGACTGAAATCTACATTTTGTACCCAATACTTGTATGAGAAATATGGTTGACCTAACTGAAAGCGTACTCAGGTTATCATGTTTACACACATACACACACAGACAGAATTCCAAAAATCGTATTTTCACACTCAGGGAGATCTAAAATGTCAAGATTCATTAAATCTTGAAATGGAACTTTTGGTGGATTCCAATACTTTCCCTATACTTCATATACAGGAAAGTCAGGGAGGTCTAAAACGATGAGATTTATCAAAATCTTGACATCAAATTTCTGGATGATTACAATACTTTCACTATACAGTGGAACCTCGGTTCACGAACGTCTCTGAACACGTACAAATCGGGTTACGACCAAAAAGTTTGCCAAACTTTTGCATCTGTTCACGACCACACACTCGGTACACGAACAAGCCAGGTTCCCTTTCGGTTTGCGCACGCCGATGATTTCCGCACGTGTTGCATTGTTCTCGGTCAGATGTGCGTGCTTTCGCTGTGAACTCTTTGTGCTCTATTTCGCTTCCCTTCCGGTTTGTACGTGCCGATTACTGTATTTAAGCACATGTTCAGCCTCTCCCTGTTCATTGTTCTCAGTCAGACGTGCGTGCTTTACCTGTGAACTCTTTGTGCTCTACAGTATTTCGTGTGCTTTTGCATTTAACAATGGCTTCTAAGCAAGTGAAGAGTGGTGAGAAGAAAGTTTTGAAAAAAATTGAAATCGAAGTAAAGAAAGAAATTATTGAAAAGTATGAGCGTGGCGTTCATGCTACTGATCTTGCCGCCAACTACAAGAAGACAAAATCTACGATTTCGACTATTCTAAAGCAGAAAGAGGCCATTAAAGCAGCTGATGTTGCAAAAGGAGTTACAGTGTTAACCAGGCAGAGGCCCCAAGTGCTGGAAGAGGTGGAAAAACTGTTGCTTGTGTGGCTGAACAAGAAGCAACTTGCAGGGGACAGCATAAGCGAGGTGATGTTAAGCGAGAAAGCCAGTGGCAAAAGTGAGGAATTTAAAGCCAGTAGAGGATGGTTTGAAAAGTTTCGTAAGAGAAGTGGCATTCATAGTGTGGTAAGGCATGGAGAGGCTAGATCCGACGCTGAAGCTGCGAAAGAATTCTTGAAAAATTTCACAAAATTAGTGGAGGACGAAGGCTACATCCCACAACAAGTCTTCAACTGCGACAAGACCGGATTATTCTGGAAGAGGATGCCGAAGAGGACCTACGTTACCCAGGAAGAGAAGGCTATGCCCGGCCACAAACCAATGAAGGACAGGTTAACCGTTTTGGTGTGTGCTAACGCTAGTGGCGACGTAAAAATCAAGCCGCTACTCGTTTACCAATTTGAGAACCCTTGTGCTTTCAAGCAGCACAATGTAAACAAAGCCAGACTGCCCGTGATGTGGAGGGCAAACACGAAGGGTTGGGTCACAAGGACCTTGTTTTTGGAATGGCTGCACGAGGCTTTCACTCCCGCCGTGAAGCGATATCTCGAAGAGAATAACCTGCCTAAAAAATGCCTCCTTCTGATGGACAATGCACCGGCACACCCTCCAAATTTGGCTGACGATATGGTCAAGGAGTATGACTTTATTAAGGTTGTGTTCCTCCCCCCAACACAACTCCTCTTCTGCAGCCCATGGACCAGCAGGTTATTTCAAATTTTAAGAAGCTGTACACCAAAGGACTATTCGTCAGGTGTTTCAGTGTGACTGAGGAGACGTCTTTGACCCTGAAAGACTTCTGGAAGAACCATTTTAATATCGTTCATTGCATCGGCCTCATTGATAAAGCCTGAGAAGATGTCACACACCAGACCTTGATCTCGGCCTGGAAGAAACTTTGGCCTGAATGCGTTCCTGAATAAGTTTTAGAAAGCTTTCAGCCTCCTGTTGTGGATGAGATTGTGTCCATGGGCAAGAGCATGGGTCTTGAAGTGGATGATGAGGACATCGAGGAGCTGGTCCTGGATCGCAAGGAGGAGCCGACGACGGAGGAACTCGCTGAAAAATGGAACGAGTGCCAGGATTTTTTCGAAAAGAACCACCCTGACAAAGTGGTTACAAACAGAGTGATAAACATGATGAACGACAATGTTGTCTCACATTTCCGAAAAATTTTAATGCATAGGAAAAGGCAAGTCACATTAGACCGCTATTTCGCGAAGTCTGATCCACCAGCTAAACAGCTAAAAACACCAGAAACCCAAGGAATCGCAACAGAGAAAACACTTGAAGGAGAACATCCCTCCATCGCAGAGCCAGACTCTCCCTCAAAACTGTAACCTCCTCTACACTCAGTTCCTCCTCACTTCCTTCATGCCAGAACTCGACTCATCCAAGGTTAGTTTTCTTGGTGGCTTATGGTTAGTTTTTGTATTATGAATTTTTCAAATGTTCATTTGTCGGTTCGTAGCGTGAATTGTTGCAATGTTACTTTTCTTGGTTGTTTATTAAATTACGCATTTTTCAAATGTTCATTTTTTTTCCCCTGTGCTTAAAACTCAAAAAAAGTGTATACTGTACAGTGAGTGGTCCGTAGCGTGCTTTGCTGCAATGTTTATTTTCTTGGTGGTTTATTAAATTATGGATTTTTCAAATGTTCATTTTTTTCCCCGTGTTTAAAACTCATTAAAAAAAAAGTTTACACAGCGATCATTTTGTAAGGCTATTAGCGTGAACTCCTGCAATGTTACTTTTTGGTTGCTTATGGTTGGTTTTTAAATAAAGTTCGGATTTGTTCAAATGTTCCTTTTTTTCCCTGTGTTTAAACTCATTAAAAAAAAGTGTTTACAGAGATTGGGTCGTAAGGCTATACCGTGAACTCTTGCAATGTTAGTTTTCTCTGTTGTTCAAGGTTTTCTCAGTGTTATTCAATGTTTTTACATTTAGTTTACTATCACAATGTGCATTCTATGGTATAATTAACTATATATGTGCTTAAAAATCTTTAAAAAAATATATTTACATACAATTAATTCATTCCAGACCGTACGAACTGTATTTACATACAATCTTATGGGGGAAATTACTTCAGGTCACAACCAAATCGGGTTACGACCAGAGTTTTGGAATGAATTATGGTCGTGACCCGAGGTTCCACTATACGAGAAAGTAAAAAGAAAAAAAAACAGAAAGTGTGGATCAGCATTTGGTTTAGGGTGTATTGACAAACAAAAAAAAATTAAAAACAGCAATTTGACATTTATATATACATATATATATATATATATATATATATATATATATATATATATATATATACATACATATATACATATACACATATATACATATATATATATACATATATATATACATATATATATACATATATATATACATATATATATACATATATATATACATATATACATATATATATATATACATATATACATATATATATACATATATATATATACATATATACATATATATATACATATATATATATACATATATACATATATATATACATATATATATACATATATATATATACATATATACATACATATATACATATATACATATATATATATACATATATACATATATACATATATACATATATACATATATACATATATATATATATATATATATATATATATATATATATATATATATATATATATGGTAGAGTACATCTTCTTCCATAAAATAAAAAAACTAACAAGCATTGTTCCAGATATCCTAATTTGTTTACAGCTCAATGATGACACGTCTTTTACTGGTCACAAGATGGCTAATAGATATTGATGATATATGGTGTCCTCAAAAATGTTTTTTTTTTTTTTTTCATTGAACAACACCAATAAGCACAAGAGAGGACAATGCCAAAATATCTGACAGAAAATTCAAGAATTTTAATGAATTTTCCCTATGTTCTAATCCTAGGTACATTTGAGATAAGTGTCTGCAGGGAAAAAAAAAAAACTACAACAAAGACAAAGAACTTAACCATGGATACAGATGTTAAGGTTACATATTATAAAAAAAAAATTATGAATTCCATTACATTTGTACTGTACCTTAGTGTTAGCTGCAATCCAGTTTGAGGTTTCGCTGTCATCATCACATTTTTTAATCCACTTTCTAAGCCACTAAAAGAAAAGTATTTAAATTTCATATAATTTAGAGTAAACATTTTTAGCAAGAAATAAATCAAAAGAAGTCAGACCAATTATAAGGTTCATTATTTAACTGCAGAAATTTCTCCACACATGCTAATTTCAAGTATTAAAAGGAGCACAGCCTCTACATTTCCTCTTTAAAATATTAAAATATACAATGTCAGATTAACCTATTAATAGCTTAAAATAAATAGATCCAGAGCTCTAATGAAAAGTGTATTTCTGAAGTAAAAAAACACCATTGTACTAATGGAATTTACTTTCTATAAGAAATTGTAGACTTCTAAAATACCTGAAAAAAATACCTAAAACCCAAGCATCTTGAAGAAATAAAAGAAATATGCACATATAAGTGAAAAATGCAATTTCTGTCTTATTAAAAAATATGGTATAAAGGGACATGTACAATATATCTTTCTAGTCATTTAAAAATTTTAAAGTTTAATGTAGTTACCTATAATTTATGCAGCACAATGAAAAAGTATCTTTGAAGAGCAATGATAAGGAGGGCAAAAAAACAGAATATAACTTTTAAAGAGATTGCTGTAGTCTGTTATTAAAAATACTAATTGAAATTATCAGTTACTCTTACCTTGCACTTTACAGGATCATGCCAATTTTCTCCACAGTTGAAACTATAAGAAAATACAGAGACAAACAGACATATCTTTTTGCCCAAGGCCACAATAAATGATACAGAAGATATAAGCTGTTTTTGTAGCAAATTGCTTTATACAAATCACAAAAAATGCAATACTCCGCATAAGTTGCAGCAGTATTGAAAGCAGGCAGAGCATTATCATTTCCTTCATAACGTAACAAAAAAAAAAAAAGAAAAAAGAAAAACCAAAACAAAAATGAGACTAGTTTTCCTTCCATATATGTTTGTATTATGGTAAAAAATTCTTTTTAGATTTAAATGAATTAAACAGAATATTTCGTGACATTTCAAACACTGTAATTATTTCATTATAATGAATTTGGCCAATTAATCTTATTTCAATTGTTCATGTTGTGTCTTAAAAGTGATTATAGTTTGTAAACAAGATCAGTAACCAAGTTTGTCATTTACAAGTCATTTTGCAGTTTTCCTTTACTCACATAACCTAAACTACTGTTAGCATTCTCTGGCTTCCTGCAGGTGAGTGCACATAAATTGACTCTAAGCTGTTAACTAATTCATAGTTGATCATGTCGGTATAAGTGTTGACCAAACCTCACTGAATTTGTTTTGTTTTGAGTTCTGAGAATTTGCGGAAATGTTCAGGAACTTTGCAGAATTCAGCAAGATGCATTGAAGTCAGTGGGGAAAGAGAAACTAATTGTGAGTGGAGTATAATGGTTCAACTGTTTTAAGTGTCCCTGACAGCTATGTCAGACCAATTATTGAGGCCAAAAATATGACCTGTGCTGTGAGGCATAAGACAAAATTAATAGAAATATCAGAACAGTAAACTTTCTTGTAAACAGGAAGCATTAATTCACTAAGGCTAACCACATACAGATTCAATAGCAGGTACTTACCTCACTCAAACTAAAAACTATAGTATTGTATATTATTTTTCCCTGATACTTTTGCTTGTTCACTGCTACAGCTACTATATAAATGCAAAACTAAAGCCTATGGAAATCTTATTCGTTTAGGCTGGAATCAACTGCACAGCACTCAGGGTAATAAAATTAAGGGAGAAGGCTTGTGTGTTATACACTGGTCACATACAGGTCCATACAAAAAAACATTGCCTCTAAAACATGAATACACTGACACATTTGCAGTTTCCTTCCACATGTTTGTTTTCTGTTGAAACCTATTTACAAAAGTTTACTTGAGGGGACTAACCCTCCAACATTAACTGCTACAGTACTGTGATGTCACTTGCCTTGTTAAGCATCATGGGATACTAGAAAAAATGGTCTAAACCAGCCACATGTCAAATTTCTAGGAAACTATCCAGTGAACACAACATACTCACTACAAAAAACACTTTGCTGAATTCTGCAGATCAACACTAATCAAAATATATATTTCCTATCTAAAGTACACCCCCACCCTGTTCCATTACAGAACTATTTACATAATGTCTAATGAAATTGCCAGAATGATCCTGAATATTCAAATACTATACAAAAGAGGCAGATAGGACACAATAATGAAATTTGCCTTGAAGTGAGTTTTCTTTAATAACAGAATGCTGATTTGAAAATCAAAAGAAGAGCTACAACATTCCAGCAACATGAAGACCCGATCATTCCATGAGGATTCATAAAAGAGCAAGTCAAAACAGAAGAGAATCATAAACTACAGCCCCAGAAAACCATACACCCATGCAAAAACCCAAGAACATACTTAACTCACCATCCTCCTGTTTACTACAAAATTCACAGGAATTGACAGTTTCTCCTTCCATACCCCATAATAACTATTAACAAAGATATTGCTTTGTTATGTGTATAGCCTAATCAAAATGTGTCCGGGTCAGTTTAGCACCAGAAAACAATTAAATTTACGTTTTTGTAAAATAATGGTGGCAAATATGTATTTTCTAATAGTAATTAGAGACTGCTTGAAGAGTAAAGACAAAAATAAAGATACTGTATAAGAAAAAGATTTTAATTCTGGTCCTTTGTGTGGACAAGCATATACAAATTTAAGTATGAAAAAAATTATAAAGAAGTGAGAATTTTTTTTTTTGTTTTTATTTTTTTTAAATAAGAGGACAAGGTTAGAAGCAGAGTGATCTAGCCTGACTTGACATGCATTTTCTTGTCTGTTCTTCAAAGTGATTTGACAAGTAACCCACATACTGGACTGACATTCTCACTGAGTGTTACGACATATTTATCATTTCTCTGCTTTACAATTGTGGTCCCGCTGAAGAAAATAAGTAGCTCATGACAAGTGGTTTAATAAGATGAATGTGGTGGTTCTCTCACTCACTTTCACATCATTCATTTTACAATGTTATGGCTTCCTTATATTTAGGCATAATAAACTTTTATCTGTATCACTCCTTGCTGTACAAATGGTCTTACCTGGTCACATAGCTGTCAGTTTCTGTATTGGTTTCATTTTCAAAAATAATAAATACACCAGCTGCGCACTGTGAAACAAATTCAAGTTACAGTAAAAAATAATAACTGCAAAAGCTGTAATTGTGGAAACGTCCATCAGGTTGACAGCAGTTTTAAGAATTAACACTTTCAAGCATATAGAGAAAATATGCACATAATCCAGGAGGTCAGACTATCATTAATAAAATATAAGTCAGTAGCTACATGATTTTAGAGTGTCAAAAGGCTGCAGTATGTTTCACTAGAATACTTTTCCCCACTTCCAATCTCAAGATGGTGCAAAGAATTAATCAGTTTACATTTTATAGCCTGCCAGCTTTAGTTAGATTTATTAATAATTACTGGACAGCATTGTTTCCTAATTGTTTTTAAACCATTCCACTGTGTAATTCATGTTGAATGCAATTATTTCTAATGTTTTGATGTTTATAGTATATACAGTGGGTATAGAAAATAATCACCCCCTTCGAAATATTCCCTTTTTTGCTTTACAGCCTTAAATGAAAACACACACAAAAAATATTTCTTCCCAGCTTTACTTACTCAAGGCTCAAATGAGCCTTAATGTGGCCTTTCTTGAGAAGTGGCTTTTTCCTTGCCACCCTCCTGAACAAGCCACTTTTGTGGAGCGCTTATGAAATTGTTGTCACATGCACACAATGACCACTCTTTACCATAAAATCCTGCAGCTCCTTCAAAGTGGCCATTGGCCTCTTGGTAGCTTCTCTTACCAATTTCCTCTTTGCTCTTCCATCCAGTTTGGAGGGATGGCCGGATCCAGGGAGGGTCCTAGTAGTACCAAACACTTGCCACTTCTTTATTATGGACTTTACTGTGCTCCTTGGGATTGATAAAACCCTTTTGAGATTTTTTTTTGCATTCATCTCCTGCCTTATGTCTGTCCACAACTCTATCCCTGAGATCTTTTGAAAGAGACTTGCCACCCAGTAAGCCAGTAACCCAGTGGAAGCCAGTAACCATGGTCTGCGATGGAAATGGAGGTTACTTACACCTGATTGAGATTACAAATATTGTTTAAGAGGGAGGTGATCCTTTATTAATCTCAGTATTTCTTGTTATTGATTTTTTTAAAATTCTTCTGAACTGTAGCTCGGGGCATAACGTGAGCTACCACAACTATGCTGACGACACACAACTGTATTTATCAATAGTGCCTGACGACCCCAACACTCTTGATTCACTGACACAATGTCTTTCTTGGGTTCCCGAATGGATGAGTAGTAATTTTCTCAAACTAAATAAAGAGAAAACAGAAATTTTAGTGATTGGCAATAATGGATATATTGAGGTTATTAGAAATAAACATGATGCTTTAGGATTAAAAGTCAAGATGGAGGTAAAGATTTTAGTGGTAACTATTGACTCTGACCTGAATTTTAAATCACATACAGTCAAAGAAAAAAGTATGTGAACCCCTAGGAATTATCTATATTTATGTCCAATTCCCATATAAAACATGGTCGTATCTTCATGTCAGTCACAATAATGAACAAACAGTCTCCTATAACTACAGATACACAGATTTTCAGAGAATTATTGACCATATTGAATAAATCATTCAAACTGTGAAACTGAAGGTTTGAAAAAGTAAGTGAACCCTAAGCTAATGACTTTTTAAAAAGTTCATTGCAGTCAGAATTTAGCACACCTGGAGTCCATTTAATGAAACGAGTTCAAAGGTGTGGCCTAGAATTACTTTGATTGATAAAAAAAAACACTATAAAGTTTGAGCTTTTGACAAGAAGCATATCCAGATAGGAATCATGCCTCACACAAAAGAGATGTCTGAAGAGCTACGATCGAGAATTGTTAATCTACAGTACATAAGTTTGGAAAGGGTTACAAAGTCATCTCAAACATTTTAGCTATTCATCAGTCTACTGTTAGGTAAGTTGTCTATAAATGGAGACAGTTTGGTATTGTGGCTACTCTGCCCAGAAGTGGGCGCCCGGCCAAGATGACCCTAAAAGCACAACGCAAAGTCAGCAATGAGGTAAAGAAAAACCCAAGAGTGACAGCAAAGGACTTGAAGAAGTCATTAGAACTGGCTAATATCTCTGTTCATGAGTCAACTATACACAAAACACTGAACAAGAAGGAAGCCACTGCTATCAAAAAAGGACATTGCTGAATACCTGACGTTTGCGAAAGAGCACTTGGACAATCCACAACGGTACTGGAAAAATGTTTTGTGGAGTGATGAAACCAAAATTGAACTATTTGGGATGAACAAGCAGAACTTCATTTGGTGCAAAAAGGGCACTGAATATCAACATCAAAACATCATCCCTACAGTAAAGTATGGTGGAGGGAACATCATGATTTGTGCCTGCTTTGCTGCATCATGGCCTGGACAGCTTGCCATCATTGAGGGGAAAATGAATTCACAAGTATATCAACAAATTCTCCAGGATAATGTGAGGGTGTCTATCTGTCAACTTAAGCTCAGAAGAGGCTGGGTGATGCAACAGGACAATGACCCCAAACATTACAGCAAATCCACAGCACAATGGCTTCAGAAGAACAAACTCCGCCTTTTGGAGTGGCCCAGTCACAGCCCAGATCTCAATCCTATTGAGATGCTGTGGAATGGCTTGAAGAGAGCCATACACAGAAGACAACCAAAGAATATGGAAGAGTTAAGGCAGTTCTGCAGGGAAGAATGGGCTAAAATTCCCCCCGCATGATGTGCAGGTCTGATCTGCAGTTACAAGAAGCGCCTGGTTGAGGTCATTGGAGGGTCAACCAGTTATTAAATCCCAAGGTTCACTTACTTTTTCCACTACCACTGTGAACTTGAATGCGTTTGTAAACACATGAAAGAGTAGAATTTTTTGTGTGTCATTGGCTTAAGCTCATTATGTATATCAGTACCTGTGACTTAGATGAAGATCAGATCACTTTTTATGACAAATATATGCAGTAAACCAGATAATTCCAAAGGGTTCACATACTTTTTACTTTGACTGTATTAAGCAGATTACTAGGACAGCATTTTTTCACTTAAGAAATATAGCAAAAGTTAGAAACGTAGAAAAGAAATATAGAAAAGTTATAATATTGCAAGATGCTGAAAAATTAGTTCACGCTTTTGTTTTCAGTCGGTTAGATTACTGTAACGTACTCCTCTCAGGACTAACAAAAAAAGACATCAATCGATTGCAACTAGTGCAGAATGCAGCTGCTAGAATCTTAACTAGGAAAAGAAAATCCGAGCACATCACCCCAGTTTTGATGTCACCACACTAGTCACCTGTGTCATTTAGAATTGACTTTAAAATACTGCTTATGGTTTACAAAGCCTTAAATAATCTTGCTCCATCTTATATTTCAGAATGTCTTACACCTTACGCTCCAAATCGTAACCTTAGATCTTTAAATGAGTGTCTACTTAGAATTCCAAGAGCTAAACTTAAAAGAAGTGGTAAGGCAGCCTTCTGCTGTTATGCACCTAAAATCTGGAATAGCATGCCAATAGGAATTCGCCAGGCTAATACAGTGGAACACTGCTAAAACACATTACTTTAACATGGCTTTCTCATAGCTTCATCTTATTTTAAACTTGATGCTCTGTATTTTCAATTAATTATTATTATTCATGGTGGCTCCGAAATCCGTACTAACCCCTACATTCTCTTCTGTTCTTTTTCTGTTTTTTTTGTGGTGGCGATCTGCGCCACCATCACCTAATCAAAGCATCATGATGTCCCTACATTGATGGATTAAAGGCCAGCAGTCCACATGACCGTCATTATCAAATTCTTCCATGAGAACCTTTAATAGAATGAGAACTGACTGAGATCATTTATGTTAGGTAGAATGCCTAGAGGGGGCTGGGTGGTCTCGTGGTCTAGGTGTCCCTGCAGATTTTATTTTTTTCTCCAGCCGTCTGTTTTTTTTTTTTTTTTTTTCTGTCCTCCCTGGCCATCGGAACTTTTATTCTATGTTAATTAGTGTTCCCTAATTTTAATTCTTATTCTTTCTTCATCATGTAAAGCACTTTGAGCTACATTGTTTGTATGAAAATGTGCTATATAAATACATGTTGTTGTTGTAGCTGTTATATCTTTCACTTGGATAGCTTAGATTGCATTGAGTAAAGCTAAGATGGAAAAATATTGGTTTTTGTGTTTTCATTTAAGGCTGTAAAGCAAAAACAAAAAAATGGGAATATTTCAAAGGGGGTGATTCTTTTCAATACCCACTGTATTGTATAGCATACGTTTGCTGCTTTTTTTTTTAATTTCTGAAATATAACTACAGTGGGGCAAAAAAGTATTTAGTCAGCCACCAATTGTGCAAGTTCTCCCACTTAAAAAGATGAGAGAGGCCTGTAATTTTCATCATAGGTATACCTCAACTATGAGAGACAAAATGAGAAAAAAAAATCCAGAAAATCACATTGTCTGATTTTTAAAGAATTTATTTGCAAATTGTGGTGGAAAAAAAGTATTTGGTCAATAACAAAAATTCATCTCAATACTTTGTTATATACCCTTTGTTGGCAATGACAGAGGTCAAACGTTTTCTGTAAGTCTTCACAAGGTTTTCACACACTGTTGCTGGTATTTTGGCCCATTCCTCCATGCAGATCTCCTCTAGAGCAGTGATGTTTTGGGGCTGTCGCTGGGCAACATGGAGTTTCAACTTCCTCCAAAGATTATGTATGGGGTTGAGATCTGGAGACTGGCTAGCCACTCCAGGACCTTGAAATGCTTCTTACGAAGCCACTTCTTCGTTACCCGGGCGGTGTGTTTGGGATCACTGTCATGCTGAAAGACCCAGCCACGTTTCATCTTCAATGCCCTTGCTGATGGAAGGAGGTTTTCACTCAAAATCTGACGATATATGGCCCCATTCATTCTTTCCTTTACACGGATCAGTCGTCCTGGTCCCTTTGCAGAAAAACAGCCCCAAAGCATGATGTTTCCACCCCCATGCTTTACAGTAGGTATGGTGTTCTTTGGATGCAACTCAGCATTCTTTCTCCTCCAAACACGACGAGTAGATTTTGGTTTCATCTGACCATATGACATTCTCCCAGTCCTCTTCTGGATCATCCAAATGCTCTCTAGCAAACTTCAGATGGGCCTGCACATGTACTGGCTTAAGCAGGGGGATACGTCTGGCACTGCAGGATTTGAGTCCCTGGCGGCGTAGTGTGTTACTGATGGTAGCCTTTGTTACTTTGGTCCCAGCTCTCTGCAGGTCATTCACTAGGTCCCCCCGTGTGGTTCTGGGATTTTTGTTCACCGTTCTTGTGATCATTTTGTCCCCACGGGGTGAGATCTTGTGTGGAGCCCCAGATCGAGGGAGATTATCAGTGGTCTTGTATGTCTTCCATTTTCTAATAATTGCTACCACAGTTGATTTCTTCACACCAAGCTGCTTACCTATTGCAGATTCAGTCTTCCCAGCCTGGTGCAGGTCTACAATTTTGTTTCTGGTGTCCTTTGACAGCTCTTTGGTCTTGGCCATAATGGAGTTTGGAGTGTGACTGTTTGAGGTTGTGGACAGGTGTCTTTTATATTGATAACGAGTTCAAACAGGTGCCATTAATACAGGTAACGAGTGGAGGACAGAGGAGCCTCTTACAGAAGAAGTTACAGGTCTGTGAGAGCCAGAAATCTTGATTGTTTGTAGGTGACCAAATACTTATTTTCTACCATAATTTGCAAATGAATTCTTTAAAAATCAGACAATGTGATTTTCTGGATTTTTTTTCTCATTTTGTCTCTCATAGTTGAGGTATACCTATGATGAAAATTACAGGCCTCTCTCATCTTTTTAATTGGGGGAACTTGCACAATTGGTGGCTGACTAAATACTTTTTTGCCCCACTGTAAATATTATTTTTCTGAATCATTTTCCTTTTCATTTATTACTGTTTCCTGGTGTGGCTGAGTGGCTTAATTGGAAAGGAAGAGAAGTGGAATGCAAAGTCAGATGTGGAAGTGAACCCTAAAAAACAAATCGTCAATGTAAAAATTAGCTACAGTGTTCGACTCCTGCTTGGAAGCTGACAAAATTGGTTAGCAGTATAAAATTAAAATTTAAAAACTTCCAAGTATTTTAATAGTTAACAAAAGCACACTTTCTTTGAATATTATAAAGCAATTACATAATAGTCAGTACTGTGTGGCTTTAAATCATACTGGGACAAGAATAAGACTAAAATGTGAGTGTGATAATTCAGATTTTCACTAATCTAAAATTGTAATTTTCATTTTGTTAATGTTTTAGGCATTAACTATTGTTATGTTTTTGTATTATCAGTTTATCAGTCTCCAGTTAAGTGAGAAGAGGGGCACAGAGGTAAGCAACTGACTGTGAGACAAAAAAACTAAAGGAAGAAAAAGTAACGCCATGGAATTTAATTTTGTGTTAATTAATATCTCATGGATACATTACTCTAATGTTGAAGGATTCAAAAGATGAGATCTATTTTTCTGGGCACATCATTTGAAACTGACTGGGTTACTGCAATCACTGCTTTTAGGAAAGCCAAACTTTAAAATAATTATTTCTTTATGATCTTTCTTTTGGACAATTACTGTTGCTTGAGATGTAGAGGTAACTTCATTCTTGAAAAAACCCAAGCCCTCCATATGCTGTTAAAGACAACACTTTTTCAGGCCAGATCTGCTCAATAGTTTTGCACCAAGTTAACTTCAACTTTAAGTTTCTTGTGTTACCACTTAGAAATACAAAGTAAATGTTCTGAACAGCCACAGGTCACAGTCCCACTTAACTTTGGTTGATTCTTTCCTCTTTTTCTGGATAACTAACTTTCATGAATGAGAAAAATAAATTAATATGATAAACCCTTTTCTCAATCCATGTTTTGATTTATCCTCTAAAATCCTTCCACAAAATCTGCATCCAAGTGGACAGGAAAAGAAAAAAAGAAAAAAATGATAATGGCAATAGTGTTAAGTTTTAATTTCAAAAACTGTGTGCTCTCTAATATTTGCAAATTAAACATACCTTCATTTATTTTTAGCTTTCTAAGTGTGTGTCTGTTAATATTACTCACTTGAAGAAAAAAAAGTAAAAAAATAAAACTAAATTCCACAAAAAGGTAGCATGGGGTAAAATGAATAATAAAGTGTCATACGTTCTGGCTCATGTGGTTTATGGTATAAATGAGTTATTGAAAAAAGTAATAATACATTTTGAAAGCCAAACATGACACACACTGTAAACTGGCACTACTAACAAAGATGAGAGAGAAAGAAACTGAAAAATGATGTGTTTTAAAGCAAGAGAATTTACTGTCTGCCAATTAAACAATAAGTGATTATATCTGAACCACATGTAAAATGTGCCAAGTGCCAATAGTGTTCAAAAGGAACAGAATGAGGAGTAAAATTAAAAATTTGATCTAAAGAGTGTTCAGAATTAATTAGATTGATGTTTTGCAGGTCTCTACACTTAAACTTTTTCGAGAACTTGTGCCCGGCAAATAAAAAAATTGCATGACTGTGCCCCTAAATTTTTTAAAGATACAGTAACATAAATGCATCACTAATTAAATGGAATATACAGTACCTATATATACATGGCCACTCGAAATTAGATTAAGGAATTAAGACCATGATATAGAATTCATAAAGAATTCAGTAAACTTTCATGGTAATTAGAGGAAATGGAAGCATGCTTCAGACATTTTAATTTGCAGAACATTTCTCCCAGTTTTAAATTTTCATGGCTCCTGACTACTTGCCGGAATGTGCTGCAGGGTGGGGTTGTTTTACTTTGCAAGAATATACAAACAGTATAACAAATAACTGAAGAGAGTCACTGTCAGACTTGCCACCAAGCTCTCTTTTGTTGCAGTCTTAGTATATGTCAGCTCTAGGAATAGAGAATTAGTTATTTTTATCTGTTACAATTCACAATCTAAAATATTAGATGGTTGGTCAAATGAACTTGGCAAATGCTCTTATGTGTTATGTGCTCTGCAATATTTTCTGTCCAATTCCCTTTAAATACTCTTTTAGTTCTTATGTAACCAGAGAGACCTTTAAACTGAAAAGATTATAAAATCATTTTGGTTATGGACACAAATAACCCAGCCACAGTGAATTTCTTCGTGCCAGTCCCAAGCTCAGAAAAAATAGAGAGGGTTATGACAGCGAGGTAACCTGGTGTAAAATTTTGCCAGATAAATATACGGACAATACAGATTTCCATACTGGATCAGTTGTGGCCTGGATTTAACAACGGCTGCCACCAGTACTGTTAGCCACCGGGATGCTGGTGGAAATTGGGCTACTGTTGGATGAAGAAGAAGAGGGGGAAGGCATGTCCAGAGGCAGGGGGTGAAGAGGAGGGTAAACAGTGGATTTGAGGGTAGGAACTTTGAATGTTGGTAGTATGACTGGTAAAGGGTGAGAGTTAGCCGACATGATGGGGAGAAGGAAGACTGATAAATTGTGCATACAAAAAAACAGGTGAAAGTGGAGTAAGGCCGGGTCTCTTGGAGGCGGGTTCAAATTTTTCTAACATTGTGTGGATGGGAGGAGAAATGGGGTAGGGGTTATCCTGAAGGAACAGTACGTCAAGAGTGTTTTGGAGTTGAAAAGGGTGTCGGACAGAGTGATGGTTATGAAGCTGGAAACTGAAGGTGTGATGATGAATGTTAGTGCATACACTCTGCAAGTTGGGTGTGCGATGGATGAGAAAGAAGATTTCTGGAGTGAGGTGGATGAAGTGTTGGACAGTATATCCAATGGAGAGAAAGTGGTGATTGGAGAGGATTTCAATGGACATTTTGGTGAAGGAAACAGAGGGGATGAGGAGGTGATTGGTAGGTATGGTATCAAAGAAAAGAATGAAGAAGGCCAGATATTGGATTTTGCAAAAAGGACGAAAATGTCTGTGGTGGACACATATTTTAAGAGAGAGAAAGATATGGTGATGTACAAGAGTAGAGTAAGATGCACATAGGTAGATTATATCCTATGCAAGAGGGTCAGTCTGAAGGAGACTGCAAAGTGGTGGCAGGGGAAAGCGCTGTTAGGCAGCATAGGATGGTAGTCTGTAGGATGATGTTGTACATCAAGAAGAGAATGAGAGTGAGGGCAGAGCCAGGACCAAATGGCGGAAGTTGACAAATTAAGACTGTAAGGTGGAGTTCAGGAAGAAGGTAAGACAGGCAATGTGGAGCAGTGAAGATTTACCAGATAGCTGGGAAACTACAGCAGAAGTGGTAAGGGAGACAGCTAGAAGGGTGCTTTGTGTGACATCTAGACAGAGGAAGTAGGACCAAGAAACCTGGTGTTGAAATGGGGAAGTACAGCAGAGTATACAAAGGAAGAGGTTGGTGAAGAAGTGAGATAGTCAGAGAGATGCAGAAAGTAGACAGGAATACAAAGAGATAAGGCTTAAGATTAAGAGATAGGTGGTGAAGGCTAAAGAAATGGTGTATGATGAGTTGTATGAGTGGCTGGGTGCTAAGGACGCAGAAAAGGACCTGTACCGACTGGCTAAGCAGAGGGACCAAGCTCGAAAAGACGTGCACAGGTTAGGGTGATAAAGGAAAAGATGGCAACGTACTTACAAGTGAGAAGTGTGAGTTGAATGGATTGAAAGAGTACTTTGAGGGGGTGATGAATGCAGAGAATGAGAGAGAAAAGGTTGGATGATGTGGAGACAGTGATTCAGGAAGTGCAATGGATAAGCAAGGAGGAATTAAGAGCAGCTATAAATAGGATGAAGAATGGGAAGGCAGTTGGTCAAGATGACATATCTGTGGAACCAAGGAGGTGTTTAGTAGAGATGGCAGTGGAGTTTTTAAACCAGATTGTTTAATGCAATCTTGGAAAGGATGCCTGAGGAGTGGAGAAGAAATGTACTGGTACGATTTTTAAGAATAAGGGGGATTTGCAGAGCTGTAGTAACTACAAAGAAATAAAACTGATGAGCCACAGCATGAACTTATGGGAAAGAGCAGTGGAAGCTAGGTTAAGAAGGGAGGTGATGATTAGTGTGAAGCAGTACGGTTTCATGCCTGGAAAAAGCACTACAGATGCAATATTTGCTCTGAGGGTGTTGATGGAGAAGTATAGAGAAGGACAGAAGGAGCTGAATTGTGTCTTTCTAGACTTAGAGGAAGTTGGGAGTGGCAGAGTATATAAGAGTGGTACAGGATATATACAGGAATTATCTCCCCTGTTGGATGCAGTATCATCTAATTACCTACACATTTTGAAAGGTTTTAAGAAAGCGTTTTACTTCTTGGCTCTCTTCTACTTTTTAATTTTGTTGTAGATTAGCAGTCATCAAGATGAACATTGCTCTTCATTTAAATTCCACAGGTATTCACAGTTTATACAATGTTTTCAAAATAATGGGCTTCAAACTTCCCAGTCATTGAGGACCTGTTCCAATCTTTCTGTTTCTCCATATTCTCCCACCTAAAACTTAGATCTACTGTTAAGACAAGTGAAGTTACTTAACCCTTTCATTTTCTCTCGCCCTCTCTAACTTCTCTCATTTACTTTCCTCTACTAGAAACCCAGTGAGAACCTGTTTATTTATTTATTTATTTAAACCTGTTTCCAAGGCATCATAAAGCCCAGTGCCAATATTTTCTTAATGGCACAGAGATGTTACCTCTGTTCTTTACCAGTTTCTGGGAAATCAGTTTCTAAAAATGAAACATTTTTCTCTAAAAAATCCAAACTATCAGCATTTCCAAGTCAAATATGTACACCATTTATATCTTACTCCTTGGAAATGTTTTGCTATGGGTTTGCTATGGATCCTTAATTTCATTGATGCCTTCTGAATGCACATGGCACATTTACTCATATGCTCTGGACTAGCCACTGGCTCTTCATTTTGAAAACTTATTTTCTAAATAGTTGTTTTTGTTTCCTTTCTGTTATTTAATGTAAATAAAAATGACCAGAAAAAGTAAGATTTAGCATTTCTTAAAATTCTGAGATTAAACAAAACTACTTCATGAGACAAAGCTTTACTACTAGATCCCCCGAGTCTTTTTAAATCAAGTCTGAAGTCTCATTATTAGGGAAAGTGCAATCCTGATAAAGCTGCTGATGAGGCTTGGTTACGCTGCTATTTAATAATAGTTGTAGGGGTGGGCGGTATGACCAAAATTCTATATCACGGTATTTTTCTAAATTATCCCGGTTTCACGGTATTCGATGGTATTTTTTTCCCCATGCATGAGTGGATGTTAACCACATTTTCCACTGCAATTACTGGCTAAGAATAACCTATTCCACTGTCAAGAGTATTGTACATTGTACAAAAAAAAACATTTTAATGTGCACACAAGTATTAATACAGGTTTGCATTGCCCCATAAAGTGATAGTTTTCAAGGGGGTGGCACTAATGGAGAAGGTATCACATTGCATGACAGATGCAGTCAAAATATAGAACCTTTTTATTGAACAAATTTTGCAAAAACTTAAACTATAATTTTGACAACATATTTTCAACCATACAAAGAGGCATTTAGACTTAGTAAAATATCCAGAAGTGCTTGTCAAAAGTTGTATTGCACTGAATGTCTTAGAAAAGGAATAAATAGTAAATATTTTTTGTAAACCAACTACACTTTCTGTTAATGTTAACAATCTCTGTCCACTGACACGTTAAAGTGACTTTTTAAACAACTTTATCATCATTAAACTGCATAATATTTAAACTAATAAATAATAACAATA
Organism: Erpetoichthys calabaricus; assembly: GCF_900747795.2. Classification (NCBI taxonomy): domain Eukaryota; kingdom Metazoa; phylum Chordata; class Cladistia; order Polypteriformes; family Polypteridae; genus Erpetoichthys; species Erpetoichthys calabaricus. Next base: position 52,059,407 of record NC_041410.2, on the reverse strand, counting down.
AAATAAATAATAGTATTATTACTGATAGTTGCACTATTACTTCAAGACTTCAAGCCCAGGAGCATTACACAGTATTCACCAAATTAAAATTAAAATAAAATAATACAAGTGCAACTTGGTGATGACATCTTTACCAACTGAACCATTATTTAGGCAAACTGCATTAATATGGACCTTGCTTCAAGCTAAACTATATGCATAAATAATAAACCTGCAACTTGCATTTATAATGCTATTTGTGGTATAGCCCTACGGAATCGTATTAGGGCCAAGGTGAAGAAAAAAACAATACGGACAAAGGGAAGAAAAAAACAAACTATATGTCGAGAATAAAGTCAACATTTCCACTTTATTCTCGCCGTTTATGTTGAGATTAAAGTCGACATTTCCACTTTATTCTCATAGTTTACTTCATAATTAAACTAGAATGTCGTAAACTAAACTTCTTCCTAAAATCACTGTTTAATTTACTAGATTTTGTCAAACCCCGTCATAAATTAATGCAGCACATTAAATGCTTTGTGTTGCGTTCCCCGATCCAGTTGTTAATCACTACGCTTCTTAAACTGACTTCCTCCGCACTAAGAGGAGACAGCGATCACCATACAGAATCCATTCACTTCATGATATTCCTGCTTTCTGAAAATTTACAATGCTAAGATAAATATTTGATATCATTTTCATGATGAAATGCATTAAAGCAAGTATTAGACATGTACGGTAATGAGGCGGTAGTGCTGCTCCCTCGCAGTAAGGGGTCCCCAGGTGTATGTTCAGTGTAGAGAACTTTATGGCGGTTGTGACGAGGCTCCAAAAAACTGGATGTATGAATGGCTATCGCACAGGTTTAACTTAAATATCGTGTAAATGTTGGGTTTGTGATCTGGTGGTCGGAGACACGAACACAGAATTCAATGCATGTTCTTCTGAGCGGGCTATCTTTATTGCATGCATGCTGTCTCTACCTGACGTACCAAAACCCCAGTTCCTATCCTTCCTTTTTCTTTCACCACATAACCAATCACCACACGATAAACGTCTTTGTGAAATTAAAACTAGTTATAAACTTAGCCCACGGAGTGTTCAGAACTTTAAAAATATCTTCGTTATACATGTTTAATTATGCCATCCATTCAGAGTTGCGCCCATCTCTGAACGAGTCGCCAGCACATCGCAGGATGAATACAAGCAAAACATACACTAGCAGGGTCAATATAGCATAACAAAACCCCACATCCTACATGACTTTGAAAGGAAACTGAAGCACGCCGAGTAAACCCACCAGAAAAACATGCAAATGCAAGGCAGGCACGCCGCCATGCACCCCATATGATTAATGCATGCTTTAATGCATTTCACCATGAAAATTATATTAAGTATTTATCTTAGCATTCTAAATGTTCAGAGAGCAGGAAGATCATGAAGTGAATGTATTCTGTGTGGCGATCGCTGCCGGCGCCTCCTCTTAGTGCAAGAAGAAGTCAGTTTAAGAATCTCGGAGAACACTTAACACAAAGCATTTAATGTGCTATATAACTTATGACGGGGTTTGAGAAAATCTAGTAAATTAAATGTTCATTTTATGATGAAGTTTAGTTTACGATGTTCTACTTTAATGACAAATTACAGGAATAAAGTCAACATGTCGTCACACTATTACACAGTACCCAGGTACATTACACTGTATTGAAAACAAATAAAACAAGTACAACTTGGCTTGCAGTATTATCTAGTAGTATAGAAACAGTATTTACACATCTGACCTTTTAAAACTAAAGTATCTCCAGGCGACAGGCGTGACTCCTTTTTTTCGGCAAAAGTTCTTCTGTTCATCATGTTCAACTTTATCGTCGGCTTCAGTTTCGGAATGTTCTCTGTCCATTTTCACCGCGTAATACCTACGCTACCGCTACCTATTTGGTGGTGTAGCAGTGAAAAAGAGCCCCCGCGCAACAAATCTGTGTTTAGCGGTGTAGCAGTGAAAAAGGTCCCCAATTGAACAGTTTCCCGCTGCGCCACGTTCCGAACGTCGTTTAGGCAATTTAAACCGGTGTTGCGGTATAAGAAAAATCCTTATCATAAAAAAAATAAATGGTTTTCGGTATGAACCGGTATACCGCCCAGCACTAAATAGTTGTAATTATTTTTGTCCATAAAACATACAATACAGGATGTAAAAGACTATGCATATGTGATTTCCTGGGGAGTCTGGGTTTTATTAAAATATTAGCTAGTTGTTTGTTTAAAATAGCAAGCTGTAGAACAAAAGCATAGTCTGACAAACCAAACTATGGTCATTTCATGGAGACTTTATTAGTAAAACTATGATGATCTATTATGTCATTTCTATAGAAGAACATTTGCTAAAACACTGTATTTAATGTACAGTAATCCCTCGCTATATCGCACTTCGACTTTCGCGGCTTCACTCTATCGCGGAATTTTATATGTAAGCATATCTAAATATATAACGCGGATTTTTCACTGCTTCGCGGGTTTCTGAGGACAATGGGTCTTTTTACTTCTGGTATTTGCTTCCTCAGTTGGTTTGCCCAATTGATTTCATACAAGAGATGCTATTGGTGGATGGCTGAGAAGCTACCCAATCAGAGCACCCAGTTAAGTTCCTGTGTGCTGCTGATTGGCTCAGCGACGGAGTGCTGCATTAACCAGGAAGTCTCATCTCACTCATTCAGCATTAACATGCCCCTGCTACTGCTTCAGGGGCCGTGTCCAAGCACCAACAGAAGATGCAAATGATTGCAGAAAAGGTAAAAGTATTGGATATGTTAAAGGAAGGGAACAGCTACACCGCTGCAGGACACCATTACAGAATCAATGAGTCCACGATTCTTTTTATTTAAAAAGGAGGAAAAGCATACAAGATCTACGGCCGCAGTGTCCTTTAAACAGGGCGCAAAACGAGTTGCAAGTGGACGTGATAAGGCAGTAGTCTGGATGGAATCTCTTTTAGGGATTTGGATTGAAGAGTGCTGGAAGAAGAACAACGGCGGTGCTACACCTCCTTTAGAAGAGCTGTAACGTTCTCCTTTGTTGTGCAGTAAAATTAAACTCATTGTTATCGGACAAGTCATTGTGTCATTGTTGGTGATTAACCATAATTAATTATCTACATACAGTACTTATTACATGTACATAGTTTAGTGTCACTGTACACACATTTTACTGTATACAATTTTTCTTGCATTGTACGTATTTATTGCCGGTGGCCTGTCTGTCGTAATGGCTGTAACATATGTGATATCGGAGACGCTCGATATCTTTAAAATAATATTTAGGTTTTATTGTATATAAACTGTGTTTACATACATAATTTCAACGAATCTTACCTAATATCTAAGAGAATACAAAGGGTTTATGCTGTATAATTGTGCGGGAAATGTTTATAATAGTGTGGGAGAATTTATAAGGGCTTAAAATATATAAAAATAACCATATGAACATATGGTTTGTACTTCACGGATTTTCACCTTTCGCGGGGGGTTCTGGAACGCAACCCCCGCGATGGAAGAGGGATTACTGTAGTTATACCTTTCAAGACTACAGTGACTGAAGACCTCAATTATGACAAAAGTAGCTACTGTTTTTCTTAACAGCCAACAGGAAACATTTTTACACACTCAGGCAAATTTTCTACTTAGCGTCTTGAAATGAGTGCATGTGTAAATAAATCTGGATTAAGCATCTAGGACTGCAACAACTACTCAATGTTATAGATAGTAATTGGAAATAAATTAGTTGGCAATGAACTTTTTTTTCCCCCTTGTAACATGTTACATGTGTCAAGGGTTGAAGAGCAAATAACTCACAAGTGTAGAGTTATTTCAGCTTTGCATCTGGTGAGAAACCAGTGTCTTTCAAGATCTGAAGCTGGGTGGGGGATGTGATGTTTGGCATGCAACTTCTGTAACATCAACTTTGGAAAGTTTTTTGGAACCCAATAAATGAAGTAATATACATCTTTGCATAATGTTTGCTTCATATTTGATTCAGATGTTTTAAATTCCTAAACAATAGTGTTACATATCTGTATACGAGTGTGTCAGCACTTAAAACAACCCAATCTAATCCATTGTCGCAGCTCTCACAAACTCCCTATTACAGTGGTGTGAAAAACTATTTGCCCCCTTCCTGATTTCTTATTCTTTTGCATGTTTGTCACACAAAATGTTCTGATCATCAAACACATTTAACCATTAGTCAAATATAACACAAGTAAACACAAAATGCAGTTTTTAAATGATGGTTTTTATTATTTAGGGAGAAAAAAAATCCAAACCTACATGGCCCTGTGTGAAAAAGTAATTGCCCCCTTGTTAAAAAATAACCTAACTGTGGTGTATCACACCTGAGTTCAATTTCCGTAGCCACCCCCAGGCCTGATTACTGCCACACCTGTTTCAATCAAGAAATCACTTAAATAGGAGCTGCCTGACACAGAGAAGTAGACCAAAAGCACCTCAAAAGCTAGACATCATGCCAAAGATCCAAAGAAATTCAGGAACAAATGAGAACAGAAGTAATTGAGATCTATCAGTCTGGTAAAGGTTATAAAGCCATTTCTAAAGCTTTGGGACTCCAGCGAACCACAGTGAGAGCCATTATCCACAAATGGCAAAAACATGGAACAGTGGTGAACCTTCCCAGGAGTGGCCGGCCGACCAAAATTACCCCAAGAGCGCAGAGACGACTCATCCGAGAGGTCACAAAAGACCCCAGGACAACGTCTAAAGAACTGCAGGCCTCACTTGCCTCAATTAAGGTCAGTGTTCACGACTCCACCATAAGAAAGAGACTGGGCAAAAACGGCCTGCATGGCAGATTTCCAAGACGCAAACCACTGTTAAGCAAAAAGAACATTAGGGCTCGTCTCAATTTTGCTAAGAAACATCTCAATGATTGCCAAGACTTTTGGGAAAATACCTTGTGGACTGATGAGACAAAAGTTGAACTTTTTGGAAGGCAAATGTCCCGTTACATCTGGCGTAAAAGGAACACAGCATTTCAGAAAAAGAACATCATACCAACAGTAAAATATGGTGGTGGTAGTGTGATGGTCTGGGGTTGTTTTGCTGCTTCAGGACCTGGAAGGCTTGCTGTGATAGATGGAACCATGAATTCTACTGTCTACCAAAAAATCCTGAAGGAGAATGTCCGGCCATCTGTTCGTCAACTCAAGCTGAAGCGATCTTGGGTGCTGCAACAGGACAATGACCCAAAACACACCAGCAAATCCACCTCTGAATGGCTGAAGAAAAACAAAATGAAGACTTTGGAGTGGCCTAGTCAAAGTCCTGACCTGAATCCAATTGAGATGCTATGGCATGACCTTAAAAAGGCGGTTCATGCTAGAAAACCCTCAAATAAAGCTGAATTACAACAATTTTGCAAAGATGAGTGGGCCAAAATTCCTCCAGAGCGCTGTAACAGACTCATTGCAAGTTATTGCAAACGCTTGATTGCAGTTATTGCTGCTAAGGGTGGCCCAACCAGTTATTAGATTCAGGGGGCAATTACTTTTTCACACAGGGCCATGTAGGTTTGGATTTTTTTGTCTCCCTAAATAATAAAAACCACCATTTACAAACTGCATTTTGTGTTTACTTGTGTTATATTTGACTAATGGTTAAATGTGTTTGATGATCAGAAACATTTTGTGTGACAAACATGCAAAAGAATAAGAAATCAGGAAGGGGGCAAATAGTTTTTCACACCACTGTAGGTAGGATAAAAAGTTCAAGTGTGAAGACTCAACTCCAGAAATTTCCAGGTCATCTTGGTGTTCATGAAAGAAAGGACCATGGCAAATTTATGGAATGGTCAGAGGAAAAAAGTGAATGGAGTTTATAATAAATGTATAACAAATTTTCAAATCAATTCTTCTTTACAATGAGCTTATTACTAACATTTTTGTGAAATATAATGAAACTGACACCGTAAAATCAAATTGAAAACTATTTCTCAAATATTACTAATAAGCAACAGTAATTAGACAGAACTATGTGCAACCTGCCTTAAAGTTCAGGGGAAATGTATCATAGACATTCCACACAACATAAACAGATACAGATAACAATACGTTTTAAAAACAATTTCCAAACAGTAATAAACTTAACAAATTTTGATAGTAATAATTGACATAAAACAATGGTACCATTTGTAGATTAAATAAATAAATAAAATGTTTAAAATGTCAATAGATGTTATAAAACATAAAAAGGAAAAATAAAGTATTTGATGTAAGGAATTCACTTGCTCTGTATTATCACAGATTAGTTGTGCAATGCTAATAGAGGTAACAATATGTTACTGATTTAATTAATCAAATCCTTCAAAGCTGCACGCTTACGTATTTGTCCAAAAAATTGCATATATTGGTGCTGTGCTGTGGTATGTTTGATGGTATCACTTCAGATTCGGACTATGCACCACCTTGAATTGTTTTCTTTGTTGTTACCAGTGCTCTTAAATTTTGTAAAAATGTCCTTTAAAACCTTACTTACTTTCTGCATGTAACTTTACATAGAGTTTATTTCTAAAGTCTTTGAGGAAGGTGTTTGATTATGCTCAAAACAGTACCATGGAAAATTTGGACACTCCAGGGCAAATTACACATTTTGTTTACATTTGAAATAAAATACAGTAAATGCAACTTTGACAGCAAACAAATTAAAACAGACACATTTTTATGAAAGTGTTATTTTATAGTTATGATTAATTTGATGAAGAAAATAAAATGAAAAAAAGTGTATAATTTGCATAAGTTTGTTTGGTCAGCTATAATAATTATTTTGGAAATTTTTCCTCCATTCTTCCTTGCAAATCACCTCCAGCTGTGAGGTTTTCTTGGGCTGCCTTGCATGCACAGCACGTTTTAAGATCTACCTAAAATTGTTCAATGATGTTGAAGTCTGGGAACAGTAAAGGCCACTCCAAAATCTGCCCCTTGTGTATCTTGAGGTACTTCATATTAGATTTTAAAATATGTTTTGGATTGTTGCCTTATTGTAGAAGCCATTCTTTTTACTGCATCAGTTTCCTGACTGAATGACTGACAATTTCCCTGGGGATTTTTTGGGATTTAGTGGTAAGTCCCAGTATTCATACATTGTTTCTTGTGCCACTAGCTGCTGCAAAAACCCAAAGTGTAACAGATCCACCCCTGCAATTAAAAGTTGACCTTGTCCCTTTCTTCAAATGCTGCTCCTTTGTTTCTCTAAACAAACCTGTTGTTGTAGCCAAAGAGTTAGATTTTAAATTCATCTGTCCACAGCACTTGGTTAAAAATGCCTCTGTCTTATGGGGACATTTTTCTGCGTACTTAAAACATTGTTTTTAGTGATTAGATCACAGATAAAAGTTTCCTTTTCATGGCTATTCCACAAAGACCATGTCCATATAAGTAATATGGAGGTATACAAGCTGTTCTGTCAGTTTTCTTGGATTTCTAGATCTTGTCTTGTCCCCCACAGTTTCCCTTAACTGCAACTTCTTAGTGACATTTTGAACTTAAGAAATTACTAGCTAGAAGCATGTTGGAATCTTTTTATAGCCCTCCCCTGCTTTAGTGAAATTAACTAGTTTATTTTTCAGACCTTCAGTCAGTTGCTTAAAATAGCCCATGGTTGTCAAATGTTGCAAAATGTTTAAAGAGTCAAAGAATTTATTACAATCTGGAACTGTCATCAACTGACTCTTGACCAGACTAGCCTTTAATTAACTATGCCAGACCAGATCAACAAGACTTTACAACTAAAAGGCAGTACAAACTTTGCAAATTCTATCACTCTTTGTACATGAACATTTTCCTTATATTTTTACTGTTGTATTTACTATTTTTATTTAAAATCTAAATAGGTTGTCCAAATATTGTATAGAACTGTATAACTGTAAACAGTAGATTTTCTGCACTATAGAAACAGAATTATAAAAGTATTAACAAATACCACATATACTTGCAGAAAAGTTCTCCCGTGGATAAGTCGGGAGTTGATTTTAACGTATAATTTCTGGTGTTTTATAATGTTGGTCGTATAGGTTGAATGTGGAAAACTCACACTATTGGTCCAAGAGATTATGATATGCTAATGCCCACATCAGAGAGTAACCACGGAGCACGCTGACTTTTTTTTTTTTTAAATATGTATTGTGTCTTCGTGACCACATGGTAAAACCAGAACTATTCCGAAGCGACGTTTGCACAGTTTTGTGTTTTTTGTATCTCACACCCTACCTTTATTGTAAGAGCATCCTTTATCTACGATGGAGTGATCGATCAGAAGAAAATATGAAGCTGGTTTTAAATTAAAAGTTGTTGAAGTAGCAAACAAAATTGGTAACTGCGCTGCTGCAACAAACTTTGATGTGCCTGAGAAACTGATGTGGGATTGGAGGAGGCAAGAAGATGTTTAAAAAAAAATAAATAAGTGTCGCATTTCTGAGCAGGTGCATAAGTCGGGGTCTGATTTTATGATCGATTTTTCGGGTTTCAAAACCTGACTTATACATGAGTATATACGGTAATAAATACATAAATCACAGATACTAATCCTGGGGTGTAATAAAAAAAAAACTTAGGTTTAGACTCAAAAGTAAAATTATGGAAGTAGCTCTCTACATTTTAAACCTCTTAATTATAAACTGGTGAATTTTGACATAATTCTTAACTACTAAATCTTGAAAAAAATATGTAAGAACTTACCAGAACTGACGCCCACATTTACAACGAACTGGTTTAGCATCTGGATACTGGACTTTGATAACATGATGACAATCAGGAGCAGGACACCATTTTAATAGTCGATTACACTAGAAATGAAAACAAGATGCAAGGTGATCAATGAAGAAATGATTACAGGCTCACAATCAAATATAGAGAATGCAATTTTAATTCTACAACTATAGAACTGTACTTTTCCTTCTTTAAACACTACTGTGTTGCTGTCAAGGGTGGTGTCAAACCCTGTTAATCCATTATTCAATTTTGTTCATCAGAATAAACAAAAACAAAGAATGAGGAAACCAGAGTTTATAACAAACATCAGTTACAGAAATTGACCCAAACCTAGTCAGAACATCAGCAAATCACATTGTACACTCACGAACATAGCAAAAGCAGGCTAATTTTATATTAACATACCATGCATATCATTGGCAGGACAATTGTGTATACAGAAAAAAACCAACACAAGTAACTGGGAGATAAGGACAGATGTACAAATGCCACAGAAACAGTCGCCTGGTTTGGTACTGACACCTCTGCCATACAGCAGTGGGGCAGTAGTGCTAACAACTGTGCCAACTGGTACTAAATGCCTTACCTGAATATTTACCCTTGCAATGGAAGAATTAGAGTTTAAAAAATATTCAGTTACATCACAGATTATATACAACAGAATCTGCATTATCTACTTCAAGATGGGTGATCTAACCATGTACTTGTCTTATTCACCTAATTTCTCCATAGACATTAACTTTACATTGTTCCTTTTCTATTGTAAAAGTACTTCAGTACACTTCTGAATCTAGAGAACACACATAGTATACATTAATATTCCTAAAATATCCTGTAGTTAAAATTATAATATTTCTTTATTCATTGAGATTCTCACTATTTTTATAAGAAAATAATTTGGAGACTCTCTGCACATGTGTGTCCAGATATACAGAGAGATCCTGAATTAGTTATATTTACACATTACCTCATGCCCTTTCAAATCTCACCACTACATAAATGTTTCCCACATATCCTATTATGCCAAGATGACACCTCCTTCAGATATGGAACAACAAAAATGAAGAATGCCCTGACTCGGCAAAAAATATAAAATTTTACAGCTCTAAAATGTTTCTGAAACACATAAAACACCTGGTGAGAATTTTCCACTATATGTATTGATGGGTCATGTTAAAAAATAAATAAATAAAAAGCAGACTCACATTAGTCATCATCAATCACCCAATCGATACACCTTAATCTACTGTTTACTTGTGATTGGTGAATTGTTTTGGATTAAAAAAAAAAAAAAAAAAAACTTAAATACAAAGTGTGCTAACCTGCAAGTTAGTTCATGTGAAATATATTTTGAAAAGACAATTCCATCACATGGACATTTGAATAATAATACAGTAATCCCTCGCTATATCGCGCTTTGCCTTTCGCGGCTTCACTCTATCGCGGATTTTATATGTAAGCATATTTAAATATATATCGCAGATTTTTTGCTGGTTTGCGGATTTCTGCGGACAATGGGTCTTTTAATTTCTGGTACATGCTTCCTCAGTTGGTTTGCCCAGTTGATTTCATACAAGGGACGCTATTGGCAGATGGCTGAGAAGCTACCCAATCAGAGCATGTATTACGTATTAAATAAAACTCCTCAAATATATTGTGAGCACAGAGGCTGTTCGCACCCCTAGAAGATACGGCCACTCCTCAAAAAACACTGAAAGATTACCTTCACATTGCTCTCTTCCTTGCTGGGCTTAAATGTGGCTGTTTTGTCAAGCGATATGCTTCCTGCATGGTGCTTCGCATACTTAAAAGCTCGAACGGCACGTATTGATTTTTAATTGTTTGTTTTTCTCTGTCTCTCTCTCTCTCTGACATTCTGTGCTCCTGACGGAGGGGGTGTGAGCAGAGCACAGTTTAAACTTTTGAAAAAGAGACAAATGTTTGTTTGCAGTGTTTGAATAAAGTTCCTGTCTCTCTACAACCTCCTGTGTTTCTGTGCAAATCTGTGACCCAAGCATGACAATATAAAAATAACCATATAAACATATGGTTTCTACTTCGCGGATTTTCACCTTTCGCTGGGGAGTCTGTAACGCAACCCCCGCGATAGAGGAGGGATTACTGTATTCCAATCCCTCTGCCCCAAATCTACAGGTTAAAATAAATTAGACTTTACAAAGGTTTTTGCATCTCCCACCACCAGCATGATTAACAGATAGATATATTGCTACATTGTCTAAATATCAATATTTCCACAGACAAATATCTGACTCCAAAATACTTGCAGATACTGAAATTCATTCAATCTAAGGAAATGCCCAAACATTCTACTTCTTTAAGCTTTTATATTAACGTCTTAAATAAAGGAGGAAAATAATTACCTCTACAAAACTATTGGTAATTAAATGTTGATACTTCAACTTGACCTTTGAATCTGTAATAAGTCGCCTAAAAGAAAAAAAAATATTAGCAGTACATTTTTGTAATAAACATCATTTTTTTAAGTTTCATAACTTATTGATCATGGATGCTACTTTAAAATTGAAAATAACATTTAACACATCAAAAGTAATGCATAGCAGGAGCAAATATTAGATAACAGTTTATCTTAAGCAATATTCTGAAACATTTGTAAGCTAACAGGTAAGATGTATAGTGAATTTAGAAAATATTCTGATCACTTCACTTTTTACACACTTTATTTTATTGTGTTGACAATTTAATTTTAAATGGATAAATGTGCCCATCAGTCTACACTCAATTACTCATAATTACAAGCTGAAAACATGTTTTCAGAAAGGTTTGCAAAATTATTAGTCAAAAACTGAAATCTGATTCATATAAGCCTTCAGATGCTTTGCTGCAGTATTCCATGTTGTGGTCAGGTGCATCCTTTTTTCTTTATTATCCTTGAGATGTGTCTACAACTTGACTGGAGTCTAGCAAACTGAACTATTTAGACATCATTTAGAAAGGCGTACATAAGGTCCCAAAATTCACACTACATGCAAGACCAAAACCAAACATGTCAGACAGGCAACTATCTCAGCCACTCTTGAGTAAAAGACAGAATTAGGAAAAAGGTAATTTGGTCTGAGACAAAAATCAAGCTCTTTGGAAAGAAATCCAAGAAAACTACCTCTGGTGAGGACCAGGCACTGTTCACTGCCTGCCTAATTCCATCCCTACAGTCAAGTGTACTGGTGGCAAAAGCATGCTACTGGTGTGTTTTTTAGCAACAGGGTCTTGGAGATTCCTCACAATTGAGAGAAGAACGGATGCAGCCAAATAATGATGATTAAAGAGAAGAATGCCCCATAATGCACTTGATCTCACACTAGGTCAATGGTTCATCTTTCAACACAACAATGACCCGAAGCACACAACCAAGACAATGTTGAAGTGGCTTTAAGAGAAGTCTCTGTCTGGGAGTGGCCCAGCGAGAGTCTAGACTTGAACCCAACAGAACATCTGTGGAGAGACCCAGGGATGGCAGTTTACATTTGCTTCCCATCCAATATAACAAAGCTTGAGAGGATCTGTTAGGAAGAATGGGATAAACTAGCCAAATGCAGGTGTGCATATCTTGTATAGATTTACCCAAGAAGATCTTAAGCTGTAATTGCTGCTAAAGGGGCTTCTACAAGTACTTAATTAAGGGTCTGAAAACAAATATTAATGACTTTTTTTTTTTTTTTTTTTAATATAAATTTAGAAACATTTTTGAAATCATGTTTTAACATTGTCATTATGGGTTATTGAGTGTAGAGTGATTGACCAAAATGGAAAAGTAATCCATTTAATGTTACATCAGCAACATAATTATGTGCAGAAAGTGAAGGTGCTTGAATACATTCTGAATCCACTGTAAATACACCAGAACTCTTGAGCTGAATGTGACTCCACTCTCCCAGCAATGATTAATAATTCATTAATTATCTATAATTATTTAACCTATTTAAATATTAGGTGGGAGTACAAAACAAAAAAGGTACAAAGTTGGACTCTGGTGTTCATCCTCATAAAAAATGAAAAAAGAAAAATCAAAAGAAACCATATCAAACATATAACTTGCAATTGAAAGTATTTACAATAAAGTATGAACTGTGTAAAAGTAAATTACAACGAGAACAAGCCTCTTTAATCCTTTTCCCATGATTAAGCACTTATTCAAATGTCTATTCAGAGTACACCATTCCCTAATTCCTGGTCTTTGCATAGGTGTTCAGGGGCAAATTTTATACTTGCCCTGGTATTCTTTACGTATAGCAAAGGTTTCCTCCTAGAACACCTTTAATGCAGATCTAATTTGTACAGCTTCTTCTAATGGTGGAACTATGCACTTTAACATCAACAGTGGCAGGAGCTATCTGTGAGTCCCATAATGAAATTCTGGGGTTCTCAGGGAATTCTTTCAGGATTTTATGTTCGGCTCTCAGGCTGAACTTGCTGGGACGGCCTGATCTGAACAAGATGGCAGTTGTTTAAAATTTTCTCCATTTGTAGCTGCTCGTCCGGAGAGTGGAATCGTTGATTTGTTGTTGCTTGGAGATCGTTTTAAATCCCTTCCCAGACTCAAAGGTACCTATAACCTTCTTTCTGAAGGTCTCAGTGCTGTGTGATCTGCATTTCGTAGGGCATTTCGAACGTTTAAAAGCAAGTACAGCACCTGAATATTCAATCTCTTTTCGCTGTTCTGTTATTTTACCAAGTAATATTTTCAATTTGTTTGCACTAATGCGATCTTTACTCTCATTTTTTGAAACTTTCTAATTTTCCTACTTCCATTGCCTCTAACCTGCTCTGCATGTGTATCGGACTTGCTTCAGAAGGTTGTAAGTATGACGTGACTTGTCCGTCTCGCGTGAAGTGAAAGGGTCTCTCTTCAAAAGATCATGTCTCGTTGCAGGAAAAAAGTCTTGTATCATCGCACGATTTTTTTATATAATAGAGAGATAGTTTTCTCAAAGATTCTCCCTATGATAATCTAATCATTTGCACCTCATCAGGTGCATATGATTTTAATTTTAGGTAGTGATATGGGTTATACTTACTTTTATCAAATGTGAAACTTGCATTTATGTTCGTTTAAATTATATAATGGGACTACAAAAAGTAAATGTGTTATTGTGTGTTTCATAGTATATCACCTTTATCTATAGATACTTTATCTATAGATTTGAATGCTCCATGCTCTTTACAGGGCAGGGCTTTCTTGAAAATAAACTAAATGGAGAAGCTCCAGACACAGGTGCATTCTAATCTGCATGCAAGTGTTATTAAATGAAGTAATTATGTGACTCTGAGAAGACAGTTTGTTATTGTAGGAAATTCAAAGCAAGAGGAGAATATTTGTGCTATCAATTATTGTCTATAATTTTTTTTTGATAATTTAGAAAAGGTCTGAATTTTTGTTGTTCATTTTGTATATTGCTTGGTGTTAAGTAGCAAATTACTTTAGTTGCACACATTATGGTCCCATGCTGTAACAAAATGAGAAATGTGAAAAAGTTTATTTCTTTTGTAGGTACCAAGTGATAATCACCACTATTCTGAGGTGACATGCAAGTAAGAATTTCATTGTACTATATATACTTCATAAACTTTGCTTTGTTTCATGCCGTAAGTTAACACAATAAAATGTGAGACCAAGGGAATGAGTATTATTTTAATTAAAAGGTAAAAAGTTAACCATGCAGTACAAATAAGGGAGCATATTATACACAGGATATAAAAAAGAAAGTACACCTGATTCACCAAGTTAAAATTTCTTATGTTGATTTAAGGATATGTATGAAGGTACGGTAAACAAGATATTATTTTAACAGGTCACTGATAAAATTTAACATTTGTTCCATCTCCCATCTGAGGTAGAATTCAGGTGTTTGGTATTACGAGAAGATAAGATTCCCTCATTGATGAACAAAAAATATGGAATTACTATGCAATTGAAAAAACAGCAAAAAATAGGGTGAATTAGAGAAGAATGCTGGAAATGGGCGGGCGGCACGGTGGCACAGTGGTAGCGTTGCTGCCTCGCAGTTAGGAGACCTGGGTTCACTTCCCGGGTCCTCCCTGCGTGGAGTTTGCATGTTCTCCCCGTGTCTGTGTGGGTTTCCTCCGGGTGCTCCGGTTTCCTCCCACAGTCCAAAGACATGCAGGTTAGGTGGACTGGCAATTCTAAATTGCCCCTAGCGTGTGCTTGGTGTGTGGGTGTGTGTCCTGCAGTGGGTTGTCACCCTGCCCGGGATTGGTTCCTGCCTTGTGCCCTGTGTTGGCTGGGATTGGCTCCAGCAGACCCCTGTGACCCTGTGTTCGGATTCAGCGGGTTGGAAAATGGATGGATGGATGCTGGAAATGGTTGACACTTGCAGCACAATGCAACAGATTTCCATAAGTTAGTGATATACAGTGCAACCGGAAAGTATTCACAGCGCATCACTTTTTCCACATTTTGTTATGTTACAGCCTTATTCCAAAATGGATTAAATTCATTTTTTTACTCAGAATTCTACATACAACACCCCATAATGACAACATGAAAAGTTTGAGGTTTTTGCAAATTTATTAAAAATAAAAAAAACTGAGAAATCCCATGTACATAAGTATTCACAGCCTTTGCTCAATACTTTGTCGATGCACCTTTGGCAGCAATTACAAGTCTTTTTGAATATGATGCCACAAGCTTGGCACACCTATCCTTGGCCAGTTTTGCCCATTCCTCTTTGTAGCACCTCTCAAGCTCCATCAGGTTGGATGGGAAGTGTCGGTGCACAGCCAGTTTAAGATCTCTCCAGAGATGTTCAATCGGGTTCAAGTCTGGGCTCTGGCTGGGACACTCAAGGACATTCACAGACTTGTCCTGAAGCCACTCCTTTGATATCTTGGCTGTGTGCTTAGGGTCGTTGTCCTGCTGAAAGACGAACTGTCGTCCCAGTCTGAGGTCAAGAACGCTCTGGAGCTGGTTTTCATCCAGGATGTCTCTGTACATTGCTGCAGTCATCTTTCCCTTTATCCTGACTAGTCTCTCAGTTCCTGCCGCTGAAAAACATCCCCACAGCATCATGCTGCCACCACCATGCTTCACTGTAAGGGTGGTATTGGCCTGGTGATGAGCGGTGCCTGGTTTCCTCCAAATGTGACGCCTGGCATTTACATCGAAGAGTTCAATCTTTGCCTCATCAGACCAGAGAATTTTCTCTCTCATGGTCTCAGAGTCCCTCAGGTGCCTTTTGGAAACTCCAGGCGGGCTGCCATGTGCCTTTTACTAAGGAGTGGCTTCCGTCTGGCCACTC
Source organism: Erpetoichthys calabaricus (assembly GCF_900747795.2). Lineage (NCBI taxonomy): Eukaryota > Metazoa > Chordata > Cladistia > Polypteriformes > Polypteridae > Erpetoichthys > Erpetoichthys calabaricus. Next base: position 52,043,357 of record NC_041410.2, on the reverse strand, counting down.
TACCATACAGGCCTGATTGGTGGATTGCTGCAGAGATGGTTGTCCTTCTGGAAGGTTCTCCTCTCTCCACAGAGGACCTCTGGAGCTCTGACAGAGTGACCATCGGGTTCTTGGTCACCTCCCTGACTAAGGCCCTTCTCCCCCGATCGCTCAGTTTAGATGGCCGGCCAGCTCTAGGAAGAGTCCAGGTGGTTTCGAACTTCTTCCACTTCTGGATGATGGAGGCCACTGTGCTCATTGGGACCTTCAAAGCAGCAGAAACTTTTCTGTAACCTTCCCCAGATTTGTGCCTCGAGACAATCCTGTCTCGGAGGTCTACAGGCAATTCCTTTGACTTCATGCTTGGTTTGTGCTCTGACATGAACTGTCAACTGTGGGACCTTATATAGCACAGGTGTGTGCCTTTCCAAATCATGTCCAATCAACTGAATTTACCACAGGTGGACTTCAATTAAGCTGCAGAAACATCTCAAGGATGATCAAGAGAAACAGGATGCACCTAAGCTCAATTTTGAGCTTCATGGCAAAGGCTGTGAATACTTATGTACATGTGCTTTCTCAATTTTTTTATTTTTAATAAATTTGCAAAAACCTCAAGTAAACTTTTTTCACGTTGTCATTATGGGATGTTGTGTGTAGAATTCTGAGGAAAAAAATGAATTTAATCCATTTTGGAATAAGGCTGTAACATAACAAAATGTGGAAAAAGTGATGCACTGTGAATACTTTCCGGTTGCACTGTATACCAGTTTTTAGTTCACTTACCTTCTCTGCCTGAAGTTTAGGGGTTATGACGGGTCCGTAAACAAAGTACTCTGAATATGCAACTAATAGCCGATTATTACAATAATACGTTGCTGCAAACTAAATAATCTGGCCGCACTTCAACACAGAACCATAAAAATGTATTTGCCTATTTTCCATCTTTCTGTATGTGGCCCCACGAATTGTTATCAGATCTTCCAGCAAAACCATATTGTAATTACAGCAGTAACAGCAGATTTTCTAAATTAAGTATACGATGACTTTCATATTTTACTTGGAAGCTGAGATTTTTGATCCTTATATATAATTTTTCAAAACACTACCTGAGAAGATAGCCATCAAATATAACTTACTATGTAGTAGTATCAGTCTTATGTAATTTAAACCCAGATAACTTTTAATTTAGAAATTTTCTGAAAGATATACAGTCATATGAAAACATTTGGATTTTTGTTTATCATTGGCTTAGCTTTCACAGTAGCAACTTCCTTTTAATATGACATGCCTTATGGAAACAGTAGTATTTCAGCAGTGACATTAAGTTTATTGGATTAACAGAAAATATGCAATATGCATCATAACAAAATTAGACAGGTGCATAAATTTGGGCACCCCAACAGAGATATTACATCAATACTTAGTTGAGCCTCCTTTGCAAATATAACAGCCTCTAGATGCCTCCTATAGCCTTTGATGAGTGTCTGGATTCTGGATGGGGGTATTTTTGACCATTCTTCCATACAAAATCTCTCCAGTTAAATTTGATGGCTGCCAAGCATGGACAACCTGCTTCAAATCATTCCATACATTTTCAATGATATTCAAGCCAGGGGACTGTGACGGCCATTCCAGAACATTGTACTTCTCCCTCTGCATGAATGCCTTTGTAAATTTCGAACTGTGTTTTGGGTCATTGTCTTGTTGGAATATCCAACCCCTGCATAACTTCAACTTTATGACTGATGCTTCAACATTATTCTGAAGAATTTGTTGATATTGTGTTGAATTCATCAGACCCTCGACTTTAACAAGGGCCCCAGTCCCTGAACTGGCCACACAGCCCCACAGCATGATGGAACCTCCACCAAATTTGACAGTAGGTAGCAGGTGTTTTCTTGGAATGCGGTGTTGTTCTTCCACCATGCAAAGCGCTTTCTGTTATGACCAAATAACTCATTTTGTCTCATCAGTCCAAAGCACTTTGTTCCAAAATTAATCTGGCTTGTCAAAATGAGCATTTGCATACAACAAGTGACTCTGTTTATGGTGTGAGTGCAGAAAGGGTTTCTTTCTCATCACCCTGCCATACAGATGTTCTTTGTGCAAATTGCGCTGAATTGTAGAACGATGTACAGATACACCATCTGCAGCAAGATGTTCTTGCAGGTCTTTGGAGGTGATCTGTGGGTTGTCTGACCATTCTCACAATCCTGTGCATATGCCGCTCCTGTATTTTTCTTGGCCTGGCAGACCTGGGTTTAACAGCAACTGTGCCTGTGGCCTTCCATTTCCTGATTCCATTCCTTACACTTGAAACTGACAATCCTCTGAGATAGCTTTTTTCAGCCTTCCCCTAAACCGTGATACTGAACAATCTTTGTTTTCAGATCTTTTGAGAGTTGCTTTGAGGATCCCATGCTGTCACTCTTCAGAGGAGAGTCAAAGGGAAGCACAACTTGCAACAGACCACCTTAAATACCTTTTCTCATGATTGGACACACCCGTCTATGATGTTCAAGGCTTAACAAGCTAATCTAACCAATTTGGTGTTGCAAGTAATCAGTATTGAGCAGTTACATGTATTTAAATCAGCAAAATTACAAGGGTACCCAAATTTTTGCACAGCCAGTTTTTCACATTTGATTTAATTTCATACAACTAAATACTGCTTCACTAAAAATCTTTGTTCAGAAAACACCCCAGTACTCAGATGTTCCTAGGAAATGAAAGACATACCACTGTTATCTTTTTTGTTGAAAGGAGAGTAAATTATTATGCAGGCTGAGAGGGGTTCCCAAACTTTTTCATAATATATGTACATATATTATCACTCAATAGTAATAGAAGAAACAGATACATCTGCTTTGGTTTTGCCTTTACTTTACAGTTTATCATACTTACATAACAGTGCTATCATCCACTAGAATGTCACAACCATGGGCTGGACAGGAAATAGTCTTGAAAACAAAAGATGAAAACTGCATTCAGAATCTTTAAGACAAACAGCAACATCAAAACTAAAATTTGCATCCAAATGAATCATACATAACCTCTGTAGAACAATCATTTTCACCGAGGAGAGCAGATTAACAAAGGGCACAACATTTCTTATTTTTGAAAACACTATTTGTAAAACACTAAATTTAATAGGATACCATAATCATTTTAAAAGTAACCTCCAAGGAATGGGTACTTTAAATGAAGATATTAACCTCATGCTGCACTGTCGCTGTGCTCAAGGTTATCTATTAAGACTTGATTAGTTTTAATCAATATTCACCTCCTTCATTTAACAATGACTTTTAAAATACTTCATTGGTATTTAAAGCTCTTGTTCGTTGATTGTTTATTTATCACCTCACTAAAGCAATGGCCTGAACCTAACTATCGTTTTGTTTTTTCAACATAAAGGGCAGACTTATGCACAATTTGGAAAATGTCTCTGGTGTCAAGTTTCCAATTTTAGAAGTGTCTAATTTTCTGGCATTTATTCTAGCTATTAACATCCATTAGCTTTATCATATTTTTCTAATATTAGACCTTTACATGCTCTACTTCTCCATTTACCTAGCAGAAGCTATAACCAAAGTTTACATGTTTAAGGGTAAAAACAAAAAATGCTACACTGTGCACTAAAGCAGAATGGATAAAACTGCAGCGGTTAAGCTAATGAAGTTACATAGCAGGACATTGTACATAGTGCAAACAAAACTGAGGCGACTTGCGGGGATTTGGCAATCTTTATCAGTTAGAAGCACAACTATAAACTGGCATCAAAACTCAATAATATTTGCGCTTTAATACTTAAACTTAACCATTATTCATTAACATAAGTGAATATCAATGTTTAATCAAACTGAGAAAATAGACACTAATTTGCAGGATTTTTATAGTGTTATTCCATTTCAACTCAACAAATGCCTTTGTATCACCAATTTTGATGAAATTTAGCATATGAATCACAAACAACCCCAAGAGCTGAGAAGTATTTTATTTTTTGTTTATTTCTGCTGGTGACCTTGTTTGCCAAACATTTTCCTGGAAATTCACCTTAAGGCCAGATTAGACAAACTTTCACACACGCGGACTATAAGATCATTGCAGATCTGCTTCGGCATACATGTTGTCACAACCCAATCAGTACTGTAGTCTTCCAATGTGTTTGCATTTGGGGGGGGGGGGGGGGGGGTGTGTGATGGGGGGGTAGGAGGTTGTGTATTTTTATTTGAGGGGTACATTAGCTGACCATAATGAGAATATTATCAGTACTGCCACCAGAATGATAAAAATGGATCCCTGTGGACTGACAACACAGTGCTGCATGGTTAATTTGTATGCATAACTAGCCATGTGCTAAAATTAGATCCAAACCAAGCCTTAAAGGAGACCTCACACCCAACCCCGGCAAAGAAAAGACAGGCAACCCTATGAAATAATAACAAAAGGTATATTACTATTTACATGGTGTTTCTATCCTTCTTCATAGAAGTGGAAGAAAAACTGCAAAGCAACTAAACAGATAAAAGGAATAAAAAAAAAAAAAAAAAAAGTGGCCAGCAATGCCAATCTGTCCCACAGCACCACTTCATGGCAAGGCTAAAGTGTACCACAAAACTGAAACTCTGCGAGCGCAATAATGTATGTGTGTGTATACACACACACATATTTTATATATATATATATATATATATATATTTATTTTACATATATATACTGTATGTATATATTATATATATTTATTAAGGGTAAGTGTCTGTTTAAAATGCTCTCATTATAATGGATTTGTAGTGCAATTTTTTTTGTAAAACCTGTAGGCTACTTTAAAATGGTTTATTCATACTTGCACTGTTTGATAATACTATGACTGATGATTTTAATGTTTTTGTGTTGTTTTACTTCAGTTTCAAGTAAATAAATAAACCGGTTTTCCGTAACTGCTGTTTCCATTAATCTCATTAGTAAACTGCAATTAATATCCTATTATCAAGACCAAGCTAGATCAATACGACTTTTAAAGCATATTTTTAAAGAATGCAAAAAATTGTCTATCGTTATCATCAAAGTCTCAGAAAATATCGATATAATTTTTTGCCAATATCGCACACCTCTACCTATAGCTTTCCAAATTTGAACAAACTGCTTGGAAATCTAAGGGAATTATTAAAACTTGCAACAGAATGTATACGGTAGCAAGGGTCTTAAAAGTAAATAAAACTTTAGCATACTGGAAAATACATTGTTTCATACATTGTGTTATCTGATTTGACTTTTTCCAATAAAAACTTTCTTTACAGGCTCAGGTTGAAACTAATTTAAAGTACTCTTACAGTGTGGGCAAAAAATCCAACAAAGCATGAACATTAATCTATTAAATGAGTAAATGAAAATTACCCTGCATGCTAATACTCGAGAGCATCTATTACTCTCCTAAAAATTACATGAGTATGCATAGAATAACATTTAAGAATGAGTACTTGATCAGTAATTGACAGTTAGTATCAGTATTTGCAAGATGTAGAACAAAATATTATTGCTCCAAAAAAAAAAAAAATAAAATAAAAAAAATTCACAGTACTGCACTCATTCAAAGTTTACCATAATTTAGCAAACATACAGTATCTATCACCACATTAGAGTCCACACATATTATGGGGGGCTGCTTGTTTTAATACAATGCAGTAGCATCTACTTTATAAAATACCTATATAATCTAGCAAATATTATTTAAAGACCAGCAAGCCCGCGATTCTCGAAAGAATCGCAAATCCAAGAATGGCAATCACCTCATGGAGGGTGGGTGCGTCCTGGGAAATGTCATTTAATTAAATAAACATATTTGTACTAAAGCGGTTTCTTTTTGGAGCTGTGACTCATGTGGTTGTGGTGTTTCAGAAGCGCGTTGTAGGCGCCTTGTTTCCATCAGGACGTAAATGCATGACAATATCGCGGTGAAACGGAGGCTCACCGTTATCACTTTGAAACACAATTGCCACTTCATTAACGATGGGAACATTGTATCGTCTCGGATCCTGTTCTTTGTCCTTTATTAGCACTAAGGCAATTGTAGTTGGTGCCACACCGTCCGCCTCTGCTTTTGTATTGGCTTCTCTTTCAACTTCATGTAGCATTTTTATTGAGTTTGCTAATGGGTGATTGTTTATGACTTCAGCTACGTTTCTCATTATTAGCTCTGTGGTTGATATACTGCGTCATCTAGATGTAACACGTACATTTGGGCACATTTGCGGTGGTGATTTGGCTCAGGGTGCACTGTTCCAATCCGATGCAATATTTGTCAACACACGCAAAAACAGTATGGGCCATTCCCGGGGGCGGAAGCCGGTGCATGATGAAATATCATGGAGGGTGGGTGCATCCTGGGACAGTTCATTTCAACGCGCTTCTGTTATTGTTTTTCTTCATGCAGTCTCGTTTTTGTTTTTTAATGGCTGTGTCGTCGTATATGCGATGGTGTGACAGGTCGCGTCTGGGCGGCTGTACAACCTGGCGTGCACACTTTACCTCAGGTTTAGTTCACAGGTCGTAGGCATGGTAAAGTTTCCATTTAATTCAATAACCCTATTTGAACTAAAGCGGTTTCTTTGTGTGGGCGCCTTCGTTCATTGTTTTTATCCATGTTGTTTGGGCGCCACCTACTGACTCTGGGAAGCCGCCGCGTTTTGGGAAGCCGCTGCATTTGACTCTGGGGCGGGCGCCACGGCACAGCACGTTGTGTTATTTGGTTTTGGGTGCCCCCTACTGACTCTGGGAAGCCGTTGCATTTGACTCTGGGGCGGGCGCCGCCGCGTTTTGGGATGCCGCTGCGTTTGACTCTGGGGCGGGCGCCAAGGCCACAGTGTGCATGCGTGCATTTGACTCTGGGGTGGGCGCTAAGGTCGCAGTGCGCATGCGCCTCGGTGCGTCCGCCGTGCATAAATTAACTGTGGTTTAGTAAGATAGATAATTAAATATTCTTAATTAATAAATAGGTTATTCAGTAACCAATTAGCCAAATTTATTCCCCTATTGGATATTTTAAACTAATCTTGAATTAGTCAAAATTAAAAATATTGCAGAAAGATTTGTGTTTTTCTAGAATTCTACAAGTTACACATACAGTTGCTCCCATGTAACTGTTGCATTAATGTCTCGAAAATGTATCCTCATACTTACACCTCAGACAAAAAAAATGAAGTTTTTTTTTAAAATGAAGGTTTAGTGTTGAGGCTTGTCGACAGGGTGCTGGATGAATGGAATATAAAAGACAAACAGACACCAAAAATGACAACTCCACTAATATAATCTGTGCGGTACAGCTTACAGGGCTATTTTATGTTGGCTACTTCACGTTGGCTGCTTTGTGTGCAAGTTCAATTTGATATCTCAGGCTGCTCTGAAAATTCCAACAATTGCCCACTTGCTCGGCTGGGTAAGGCATGTTGCAAACATTTTCCACTGTAGCAGTACAGCTACTGCAACTATGTGATAAAAAACAGGCAATGTTTATTGCACTTGACAACACAGAAACTTGTGACTGATGTGGTCATGAAAAGAAATGGCATATTGGAGAGGCTGGAAAGGTTTCTGGAACAACAGCCAGCACCTCAGCATACTGTATAGGCAGCGAGATTGCTCCCGGTGTGACTGGCGTGCAGGGCACTTGTCTGCAACACATCCGCCACAGGCGCCTAGTCGTTTTTTATGTAATGACATGTGATTGTCACATAGGAATCTGCTGCCCTGGATGTCCAGATGTTTCAATATAGGGTTATTCTCTCCACTGACCTGAGAGATGTCTGCTTAAGGTCTTCATAAAGCATAAGTACAATGAGTTCACTCGTATGCTTTCCTTTTGATATGGTATACAGCAGTTCCAAAACCTGTTATCATTTGTTGAAAGCCGTCATTGTCAACAACAGTGTAGGGTTTCATATCTTTACAGATTAAAAACTTCTATAGATAATTTTGTGGGCACAAGACGACTTAAGCCTGGAGTTAAATGTCGTCTCCAGTGTAGATTGTTCAGGTTCTACTTGTTTGGATGAGTGTACTGTTTCATATCTTTACAATAAAAACTACTATAGATTGTTATTTTTTTTGGGCACAAGACGACTTAAGCCTGGAGTTAAATGTCGTCTCCAGTGTAGATTATTCAGGTTCTACTTGTTTGGGTGTAGACTAAGACAATGTTTCTGGGTGACGCTGCGATAAGTGATTTCTAAAATTTGTTGTGTTACTGTAGAAGTTGAATTTGAAACCTGGTTCGATGTGTACCTAGCATGTACGCTGTTAAAAGGAAACCAGATACATTGCTTACTGGGTTTATGTTGAGTCTTTTACTTTCTGAGCTTATGCTATAATAAAGGCTTGAATTAAGAAAAGGCATTTTAAGTGAATTTATAGCAAAAAATAAGACTAAGAAAAAAAAAGTCATCTTTTAAAAAATGCTAGCTGCTCCACTGATATGCTCAGCCTAAATTTCCTGTTTACGGACATGGCCAAACTAGGAAGGAAACATGGCGACGCAAAGGTTTTAGAACAACTCAAACACCTAAAAACTCAAGTACTTCTAAGTTAACCGGACTATCAATCAGCCTAGTGGACTAAGTTCATTGTGACTATTTAAGGTATCAATGTTCTGCCATGTCCCATTAGTAACTAGATGTAACCAATGATGTTAAATGTTTTCTGATTGTGTAATGCATTCCTTGCAGTAGTGATCTAATATATGAACAGTATAAATAAAGCACAGTACCAACTCCTCCTTTGTAACACTTGCAAATAAGGTGATTATACTCTTGTAAGGGTTACCACTTGTCAGACTTGGGTAATAATGTCTGATGGACGCTTTTTCCTGCCTGTATTTTATTGTCTCCAATACATGGGGAAAATTTCTTCCACATTGCCACAATACTTAACTTCTGAGTTGCACAGCTTACAAATGGCTTTGCTTTTATTCAGCTGCATTTTGCCAACACATTGTTCGAATCTGTAGTAAATCCACACATCTGATTTCAATTAAGTAGGACATGCCAGTTTGTGCAAAGTAGTAAAAAACTTTTTCCACAGAAAGCCCTAAAAACAGCATTAGCGACATCTACTGGATCGGACACCAAAAACTAAGATAAGCGAAAAATCTACATATAGTAATACAGTAGGATAGAGATCCACCAGAACAATCTTGTGGATTTTAAGAATAAATAATAATGAATCGGAAAATCAATATTTTTACCCAGGCCTACTCATTACAGTTGTGGCCAGTTTCTCTTTTCATTAACATTACAAGACAGGAAGGTTTACTCATATTAAAATAATTAAAAAATGATATCTTCACATATGCCAGAATCCATTGCATCGTCAGACTATAAGGCAAGTACAGTGGAACCTCGGGTCACGACCGTAATTCGTTCCAAAACTCTGGTCGTAACCCGAAGTCATTTCCCCCATAGGATTGTATGTAAATACAATTAATCTGTTCCAGACCGTACAAACTGTATGTATATATTTTTTTTTTTTTAAAGATTTTTAAGCACAAATATAGTTAATTATACCATAGAATGCACAGCATAATAGTAAACTGAATGTAAAAACATTGAACAACACTGAGAAAACCTTGAACAACAGAGAAAACTAACATTGCAAGAGTTCGCGCTATAGTGCTACGAACCGCTCGCTAAAAACACTTTTTTTTTTTTTTTTGTAATGAGATTTAAGCACAGGGAATAATATTTGAAAAATCCTTAATTTAATAAACCACCAAGAAAAATAACATTGCAACAAATCACGCTACGAACCCCTCGCTAAAAACACTTTTTTTTAATGAGTTTTAAGCACAGGGAATAAATTAATATTTGAAAAATCCTTAATTTAATAAACCACCAAGAAAAGTAACATTGCAACAATGCACGCTACGAACCGATCGCTGTAAACAGAAGTGAAGTGGAGGTTAAAATCCAACAGAAAAAAGTCTTCATTAAATACAACGAGGTTAAAACAATGCTCGAATCAGTCTCTTTAAAAACAAGCCCGGTGCATTCTTTAACTGCCTTCTCGGATTTATGCAGCCAGCCATCCCTCCCTCCCTCCCCCTCTCTCTCGCTCCACAGGGAATGCACAGGGAGAGACTGAAAACGTGCGGAAATCATCTGCGCGCACAAACCAAAAGGGAAACTGGCTTGTTCATATACTGAGTGTGTGGTCGTGAACAGATGCAAAAGTTTGGCAAACCTTTTGGTCGTAACCCGTTTTGTACGTGTTCAGACACGTTCGTGAACCGAGGTTCCACTGTAAAAGGAAATGCAGACTGCAGATACCCTGAACAAAATTTAACAGGCATGAAAATGTCATGTTACATTAGTTTCCACCGAAGTAGTTATTACATATTAATTATTAAGACATAAGCAATTTTGTCACATACTGCATTGCTTACAAGTAATTAATGTGTTGCTGCCTGTTTGTTTATCAAATTAATTACAACTTCATACTGTAAGCTGCTGTAATTGTAGCAACTGTTTGGTGTAGTCATTTAATAGACAGTTGCGATTTTTATATCTAGCAAGATTTAATTTATTTCTTTCTGTGACCGATGCATTTCATAGTGAATAGTAAGACAATGTGTAAAAGATGAAACTCTGCCACAACAGATATTGTTGTATTGTGCACATAATCACATAATTATGCATGTATACTGGATCGATTACTTAGGCTTGTAATCAAGTCAGTTTTAATTATGACGCGGAAGATTTCAAAAACAGTGTTTTGAATTTCAGTTGTTCTAGTGAAGCTTCAGTCACTCTTCAGTATATGACCAATAATACTAATCACTACATAAGCAGAAAACAAATTGAACTTTTGTCATTTTTTAAGTCACTAGATGCAATCCTGGCATTGCAAATATGGCATACACAGCAGGATGGTGACATAAGTGAGGAATTACAAAGAACATTCTATTAAACATGTTTTGGATACTGTAACAGGAGTAGTTGTTGGCAATTTGATGAGCCCTCTAGCTGTTCAATCATTTAAGTTTTTGATTTAACAAATATGTGTAGAATTTCAAGAAGCTAAAATGACTTTCAAAAATTTGTTCATCAGTAATACCACCAATTTAAGTGCTGTAGAGCTGCGGTACAGAATGTGCCCCTTGCTTTATGAAAAGTGTGAGATGTATCAGAAGTACAGTAATACTTTGGTTAATGAATCACCTGACAATAAAGCTTCTTTATAATTTAGTCATATTAAAATGTGCTATGGCATATGCACAAGTTTAAGTACAAGTACACTAGAGTGCTGGGGTAGTCATTTCACAACTGCCTTACACTGAATAATCATCTGTCATTGAGGTAAGTGCTTAGCTATTTCATGTGTACTGTGGTCATATTAATATTTTTATAAAGCAGCTGAAATAATTTGCCCAGCATGCCACAAAAACATAATGTAATTTATTCAGAAACTAAAATGCAGATTATAAATATGCTAGAATCTTTGGGGCTAGCACCCTATCATGAAAGGAGCTGGTGCAAATCGTGGATGCAGGGGTAAAAATACAGAGTACTTTGGTGGCACTTCTCTATTAGCCGCGGTGCACTGCCACTAGTGAGTCACCTTACAGATCCTGATTTGGATCAGCTTGCAGAGTTTGGCAAAGCGAAACAGAAGGCATTGCCTCAGTTTCTAAATGAGGTACGAGGCAGAACTAGTGGTGTGACAAAGTGCCTAAAGTTGCATAAAAGACGTTGTGGATGACTGCTGAAATAGCTTTGGAAGGTAACTAATGAAAGAGACAGCAGTTGGCATGAACCTCCTCTCATTTCTTTGATATTTTAAAAAGATTCCTTCCATTCAACCTTTTTGAATGGCCTAATGCCGATTGTGTTGAAACTGTTAGCCATTGCTTTCTTTTTTTTTTTATTTATTAATTTTATTGTAATCATTCCATACAAAGAGATCAATTTATAACAAAAAAAAAAAAGAAAAATTGAAGACAAATCAAACCCCACCCCTGAGAAGGAGAGCTTAGCCAAAGGAGAATTGCTTAGGGCTTTTTAATAAGGCAACAATAAACAAAAGAAAGGTAGAAATATATATAGGTATATAAAAAATGGAGAAGGAAAATAAATGCGGTAATAGTTATTTCTCTTATTCTAAAATAATATTGATTAGATCCTGCCAGGTTTTGAAAAAGTTCTATACATTTGCATCCATTCCCAATGTGAACACTCATAAAATTATAATGGCTGGGGACTTTAATTGTGTTTTAAATCCACTCTTAGATAGGACTCCTGTGACAGGGGGGACGACGTCTAACACTGCAAAGACAATTACACAGTTTTTAACTGACCACAACTTATCAGATCCCTGGAGGTTTCTTAACCCAAACTCAAGATCATATTCATTCTACTCACCAGTGCATCATAGCTACTCAAGAATTGATTATTTTTTTTATAATAATTTCCTGCCTACGATTAAATCGTGCAAATACGACACAATTGTTATCTCCGACCATGCCCCTCTAGTCTTGGAGCTAAATCATTAAGCCCCTCACACTCACCTCCCAGATGGCATCTTAACCCTCTTCTATTGGCAGAAAGAACTGCATATAATTTATATCCAAACAAATCAGCTTCTTCCTAGAGACAAACACGCCCACAGAGGTTTCTGCAGGAGCACTCTGGGAAACTCTACAGATTATTTCATATCTTTCCCACAGAAATAAATTAGAAACCAAGAAAGTGTCAGAGCTAAGAAGTGAAATTACTAGAATAGATGAAGAACAAGCCAGGAGTCCAAGTGAAGCTCTTCACAGGAAAAGGCAGGCCCTGCATACAGAACTGAACATCTTAACAACTAAAGAAACTGAACAACTTATTTATAAGTCATGACATCATTACTATGAACACGGAGAAAAAGCTAATAAGCTTTTAGCTCAACAAATTCAGAAACAAAAAGTTCGCAATGCAATACCAGTAATCACCAACATGAATGGAGAAGAATTCATTGACCATAAAAATATAATGCACGCATTTAGAGATTATTATTATCCATATTACTAAACGAGAATGGTAAACCGGATGGACGCAGGGACATCCGGCCATGGGCCGTGGACGCAAAAGACGTACTGCGCAGGCACCCACACAACCACCCCCCCCCCCCCCCCCCCCCAAGCAACGGAAACCGGATGGAAAGCAACGTAAAATAAGAGCAACGTAAAATAAGAAATGAGGCGCCGCGCCCATAGCACACAGAAAAAAGGAGTCAGACGCCGGCGCCGCACGAAGCCCATGACACACAAAACGGAACACACACAAAGAAGAGGATTGAGACCCACGACACACAAAGCCCCCCTCCAGTAACTGAAATAAGAAATGAGGCGACGCGCCCCTAGAACACCAAAAAGAAAGGAGTCAGACGCAAGCGCCACATAGCCCATGAAACGGTACACACACAAAAAAGAGGATTCAGACCCACGACACACAAACACCCCCTCCACTAACAGAGATAAAAAAAGTGAGGCAACGCGCCCCTTGCACACAAAAAAAAAAAAAGTCAGACGCGAGTGCCACACAAACCCATTGCACACGAAACGGGACAGACTACGGACATAGCACACGAAACATACACAAAAAGGAGGATTCAGACCCACGACCACACTAACATAAATAAGAAATGAGACACAAAGCCCCATTACTGAACGAACCGTCCATATTAAACATACGTCATCTGAACACGTTCAAATTATGCAGCATAGATCGATCTCATTACACTGATGCACTATTAACCGTTCAACCACAGAAAAGGCTCCATATTAAACATACAAAAACGGGCAAGGCTCAATACAAACAATGAACGCCGTAAACTGCAACGGGCTTCTCACACAGCACAGGCAAATCAATTACAGCTCCAGAATAGCACGTCCCAAATCCTGCACATACAACGACGCGCCTCTCAAACGGCACAGACAAAAGATACACGTCAAGGACATCAACGACAGACACCTGCTAAACGATTGCGCCAGTTAGCTGACAACGCGTTCAATAATGACTCCACTATTCATGAAAATTCATTGGGATTAATGAATGTCATTTGCAATCATTGTCATTCACTTAACTTCCCTGAAGAAACAACTGGCAATACAAGTAATGAATTTACACGTTGTTGTCAAAAGGGTCAAATTACACTGCCTCCTTTACATTCATATCCTGCATATCTACAGAAGCTTCTAACTAACGAAGTACCTGAAAGTAAAAACTTTATGAACTGCATTAGATCCTACAATAGTTCATTTGCTTTTGCATTCAGAGATTTTAGACAGTGCTTAACTATTGCTCTACATGCAATGCGCTCAGCTATTGTTCAGTCCACCTTAAAATGCGCGGACAATTGGCATTGCATTGATGAATAATAATATTCCCTTTGGAGGAAAGGTACTTTTATTAGGAGGAGATTTTAGACAGTGCTTAGCTATTGCTCCACATGCCATAAGCTCAGCTATTGTTCAGTCCACCTTAAAATACGCGGACAACGTCATACATAAACAACAAGAGACCGGAATACAATACATATGCAGCCGCGAGACCTGATTGGTGATTCCACATGCCATGCGCTCAGCTATTGTTCAGTCCACCTTAAAATACGCGGACGACGTCATACATAAACAACAAGACACCGGACTACAATACATATACAGGCGCGAGACCTGATTGATGAAAATACGAAGAATCGAACAGTCCGCATATTAACAGTGAGTGCGATCCTCCTTATTACTTATCCATATTCCTAACGTTAAAGATCAAACAAGTCATGAATTCACGATCACGGGTACAGAACGAGACGGCTCGAGTAACGGGACCACAAACACGAACCCGCATCAAAAAAAACATTAAACGTCGGCACCTACAACGCGCTTCTAAAACCGCGGAACAAAAAATGTTACGCGGACAATTGGCATTGCTTTCAAAAGATACAGTTGGTACAAAACATGCGATGTCCAGATCCCGAATATAACAATTGGTTATTACAACTAGGAGATGGTACACTCACCAATACAGATTGACTTCACCCAGATATTATTACAATTCCTCAACCCTTTATCTGTGACGACTTAGTTACGAAGATATTTGGAACAGCAATCTCATTACACCAAATACCCCTTTTAACACAACGAACTATATTATGTCCAAAAAATATTAATGTTGATCACATTAATAACCAGGTCATTTCATTACTTCCTGGAGAGGCACAGCTCTTTCTAAGCTCTGACAAAGTTGACTCTGATGACGACAATGACCATCTTAATTCCCCTTAGAATATTTGAACACTATTAACCCAGCCGGATTACCATAACACAATCGTAGCCTTAAAAACGGAACAATAATCATGCTATTAAGAAACCTTAACACTACACAGGGTTTATGCAATGGTACACGTTTAGTCATCAACACCATGACACACAATGTTATTGAAGCAAAACTTCTTACAGGATCACATGCTAACAGTACTGTTCTAATTCCTAGAATTGACCTTACAAGTTCTGACCTGGAATTACCTTTTACACTTAAACGGCGACAGTTCCCCATTAAACCTGCCTTTGCCATGAACTTCAACAAATCACAAGGACAAACCATGGACAAGGTTGGCATCTACCTCTCTGAGGTAAATCCTTATATTCTACTGAGTTCAAAGAAGACAACACACAATCTAATGCATTTCTGGATACATTACAGACACCACAAATAGATGCTTTAAGTGCTGAGGAACTGGATAAACCTCTGACGCTAACAGAATTACTAGATGCGATAAAGTCACTTCAAAGCGTGAAATCAGCAGGCCCAATGGTTACCCTGTAGAATTTTATAAGAAATTCTCCACTCAGCCAGCTCCCCTCTTATTGGCAACATTTACAGAAGCTAGAGACAACCAAATACTACCTTAAACATTTCGTCAAGCATTAATTACTGTCTTTCCTAAACAAAATAAGAACTTTTTACAATTAGCCATTGCTTTCTGAATGATAGAGACACACTTCACTGCGCTGAATGATCTGTTGAGAGAAATTCCAATAGTCAACTCACAACCTATAAATCAGTTGCAAGGGCTGAACATTGTTTTAAAAACTGGGTTTCATCTTGGGAGATTTATCTGTGATGGTGGAGTAAGCAGCAGCAAGTCATCTATTTATATTAATGTGAGAAAGATTTAATAACCAATTAGATGTGTTTAGCTAGTCATCCATTAATATAAACGTAAGATGCAACAACCAATTAGATGCGTTTCTCATACTCTCTACATGTAATATATGTTGTCACTGTCTGACATAGAGTTATAGGTCACAACAGACAACCGAACAGGAAAGGTAGTAGTACAGAATCTGGGTTAGGAAGGTTATAAGGTGGTACTTACTGTATGCAACACTGGATGAATGTTCACACAATGACTAATGATTTCTTCGTCAACCTAGAGATTTTTGGACTGCCTAAAGCAACAAAAAGAGTGCTGCCAAAGTTGGCTTGTGAGTAACATCCCAGGCTAGTGCTCAGCTCTATCACCTGCTCTCAAGTAGATCTGTTTTACAAGTACATTCATATAGATAGATGCAAATGTCAACTACCCCAAAGACTGTTAAAGATGTATTATCTATGGGTTGCCAGTCACAGGTAAGGCATCATTTGCCAGTACAGTAGACCTAACGGTTCAGAGTTCACGCCATCAGTCATTCACGGATTTTTCCTTAGAACCTAACTAATAAATGTTACCAGAAACCGCAAATATCCTCCCCAATTTTTATGGCTTTTATCGTGGCAATACTGTACTGTAGAGAGAACAGGTAGCAACCGCAGAGAAAACCGCGACTTGGGATGGTGAAGGTAGCCAATAGAATTTGAAACTGCAACTCCTAGCAGTGGCTCTAATTGGTCTTCTGCTGAGGATACAAGGGCTGTTGAGGTCAAAGGATGTCAGCGTGGATATTAAAAAGGGGGCCGGTGACCAAAAGCAAAAAAAAAAAAAGTTTTTTTAATTTGTGTTTCAAGTTCCTGTCTGTCTGCATTCTGTTGGGTTACCTGTAATTATTCATTCTGTCCTGGATTGTTTTGTGCGTCTGGATTGTCTGCCTGTGTACATGAGGACTGTAAATGGATTCTTGGCCATCCTGCAAAGAAAGGAGCGCTCCTGAACCCATCCACCCGTGACTTCACCATTTCAGGAACTACTGGTAGGACTATCTGTACACTCCCATTCAACGTGCAGATCTCTGGACTATCTATTTTCATCATTACATTTCATCTGTTGCCATTTTTCATGATTTACTGTGTGTGTTTTGTTT
Organism: Erpetoichthys calabaricus; assembly: GCF_900747795.2. Lineage (NCBI taxonomy): Eukaryota > Metazoa > Chordata > Cladistia > Polypteriformes > Polypteridae > Erpetoichthys > Erpetoichthys calabaricus. The sequence continues at coordinate 52,026,052 of NC_041410.2, read as the reverse complement.
GTGCTTTGTTGTATTTAATGTGTAATCGCCGTAAGGGGAACAGGGGTGGAATCGTTGTTTTATTTCATTGGTTTTCATTACATTCTTAATTTGCTGTTTGATTACTGGTTTACTTTGTTTTTGTCTCTGTTTGTGAGTGTGCACGTCGGGTCAAGGCTGAAATCTCCACCATAAAAATAAATAAATCACCGTCTTCTCGATTGCAGCTTCTCGCACTACGCTTACTTAAAAGCCTGAACCATACCTGTCCTTTTTGGCTGATTGCTTTGTTTCTCTCTCCTCCCCCAGACATTCTCTGCTACTATGATTTTGTCTATGGTTTAATCGTTAACTAACTGCATGCTGAGCACCTTTTACTTCTGAAAGAGACATGTTTGGTTGAAGTGTTTGAATAAAGTTCCTGTCTCTACAATCTCCTGTGTTTGTGTGTAACTCTGTGACCCAAGCTGCACTAAGACTAGCCTGCAAGCATCTGCGCTTACCTCTGTGCAGCCAGCTTAAGTGCAGTTGGCTCAGTGATTTACATCCATGGTGTCAGTTGCACTTTGTACATATTGTTACAGTAGTTTTTTTAAATAGTTTTTACAGTTCATTAGCAGTGTGTGTAAACTGATCAGTATTGGAGTAATTGTGATTCTCTTTGCATGAAAAAAATGTGTTCCGTTAAAATTTCACTTTTTCTTTTTTTGAATTGTGATGTTTACTTAAAGTGCAGCAAATGGCAGTTTCGAGCTGCACCATCTAAGGCTTCTGGAAATGAAAACGCGCTTGCATGAATTACAGTACATATAGCGGTAACATCGGTATTTTACATTCTAGCACTACGGGAGACATAGCAGTACAGTATACAGGTTTATCTTTACACTCTTTATTTTTAGGTAATGTATTAAGCGGAGTTTGGAAATTAAAGTGTTTTGGGGGCATATTTAGGGTTTAAACTATGAAAATGGGCATCTTTTTAACCACATCCAAAATTCACGGTTTTCACAATTCGTGGGTGCTCTAGGAACATAACCCCCACAAATTTTAGGGGTGTACTGTATTACACTTTTGCTTGCGATTAGTTTTCATCCTTCGTCTTTCATCAGAAATCCCTATTTACTAGTTTCAACTGATCAAAATATATAATATTGCTTGGAGTTATAATAAAAGTAATGTAAAGAAAATCCATAAAGGGGCATTATTCAAATATTGTGACTGCCTGTTTGACTCAAGTGAAAAACCTGTACCATTAAAAGAAAAAAAAAAAAACAACCACTGGCACTTTTTACATTTACCTTTAATAAAAACATTAAGCTCTCAATACAGAATGTGGCTGTGTTCTTACTGTTCTGTACTGTTCTGCTGCTGGTAACCCTTTAAACTAATTGACTCGTTTTCATGTTTAAGGTAAGGGTTAGCTGTTGTTAATAATATGTTAAAAGGAATCAGATTGTCATTAACAATTCAATTGTAACAGTAAAGAGGTAATTTATGTATTGACTTGTCCCTACTCACTTTTATATATTGGAAAAACATTAGGACCAGTTAAACATAGAATCATGGAACATCAAAGTGATTACCGGCTAAAGATCAACCACCTCTGCATATACAATATATGAGACAAACTTCTCCTATTCACTTCAATTTTTCCTAGAAATTAAAACAAAGGACGTGGAACAATTTCTAAATTAAGTACATTACATTACTGGTAGTAATCGACTTAGGACCAGGTTCAGTTCAAGTTAACCAGATTCAAAGCCAGAGCACAGCCGTATAGCATGTGCAGTGAACACCGATTACAATGAGATAACTTAAAGTTATATGCGATCACATTTGCTTTCCTTCCTCCCTCATACTGCTTGATCACCTTCATTTTTGCATCAAGATCAACTGCCTTTTTTCCTGCAGTCGTAAGACAAATGGAACTGAACATGGCTGAAGCTGCACCAGGTAAACTGAGACTGAGATGCATGAGTCATGGCATGAGGAGCCAGCATGGTGAAAATTGTCGTTGCTCATTAGATACCATAGCGGTCGTAAGATGCATAGGTCGTAAGTCGATGACTACCTGTATGACTGCCTGATTAATTGTTGGTCTATATTTTTATGAATAATTGTTGCACTGTTCAGCATTTTGCTTTAATTTTCGTATTAACTGTATTCCTGATTACATAAATTTCCGTTAGTCTCTTGCACTATTTAATTGAAATCAAAGCTGATTTCAGCTCATCGGTATTGAACATGTTTATATGAAGAGATACACCTGAAGCTAAGCATGTTCAGGCCCAGCCAGCATTTGAATGGGAGACTATCTAGGAAAAGCCTGTGGTTCATAAGTGGATCTCAGTGCCCAAGTGCGGTGATGAGGAAACTGTGCTGTAAATAAGGGTCCATTCTTTGGATGAGACATACAATAGAGTTCCTGACTTTCTGTGGTCATTAACTCTTTTAGGGCGGATGTCGACTTTTGTTGACAGGAGGGGTTGAAGGCAAATGTCGACAAAAGTCGACATCCAGGGATAGAGGGCGACAATCAGCTGTTAATGGCGACAAATCTCACTGTCACGTCACAGGCATTCCCTCTGTGCTTGGAGGAATGCTAGACTTGTTGACTCGGCAAATAAATATTGCGTGTGCGTGAGTTGCGAAATGTAAACAAAGGCAAGATGGCACCGACATGTGAAAAGGCAGCGAAGCAAGTGCAGAAAAGAAAACACTTGGCAGACGTTGTTTTGCGCATTATCGCGGAGTCGGACTCTTGATTTTTCAGAATCGGACTTTATTGGCAGTGATCAGGAGATCGAGCAAGAGAGTTAGAAGCAGGCATCAGCTGATCAGACACCAGCCGATGCCGCGCCAGCGGATCTGCTGCCAGTTGAGTGCCTTCGTGCAGCCGATGCATCTACGGCAAGGTTCGCATGGGATAAATACACATACATTGATCCGTTGAGAGCCGATCTGGCTACCGGAGTTTACAAGACGGCATGGCTTGCTTTTGGACACGACAGATCACCAGCTGCTGTACTTCAGGCTGCTCTCTCCTGATGCTGCTTTTCAGCTACTGTCAGACGAGACAAACAGGTAGGCAGAGATTTTTTTTGAATCGCGGGCTGCGTTTGCATCGCATTCTCGTTTTTCAAAGTGGAAACCCACAACGAAAGACCAGATGAAGCGCGCTGTGGCATTACAAATAGAGATGGGACAGAACTGGTGATATAACTTCAGGGAGCATTGGTCCAAACGTGTTTTGTCCCCTGGTGGCTTAGGTACGTGCTGCTGCAAAGTTTTATTCACTTCTGTAATAAACAGAAGCAAATCCCATGGGGTGAGCCAGGCTATAATGCTATACATAAAGTTCATAAAGTTTCAGAAGATGAAAAGAGGTGACAATACGGTTTTCATGCAGGCAGAAAACTTGGTGGCAGTGGCATGGCACGATGGCAAATGGGTGACTTGTCTCTCTACAGTACACACTAACAATATATGTTAGAAAATGCAGCAACAGACAATTGAAAAATAGGCATCAAAACAATACATATTGTAAGGAGTGCAATGTGGCAATGACTGAAATTGGCTGCTTTGAGCGAGATCAGACTTTGCTGTGTAAAATGTATGTGATATGTATGTGAAATCATAGAGTATGCAGGCTCATACAACATGCAAGACAGTAACATTTGTCAAAAGGAAATATTTTTTGTTGATTTGATATGTTAAACAATTGCTTTGTGTTCTTTTTTAAAAATGTTAGTTTTTGGAAAAATATTCAGCCCTGGGAGAAAAGAAACAAAAAAAAAATTAGCCCTAAAAGAGTTAAAGATCCCTGTGCATCTTTCAAAAAAAAAAAAAAAAAGAGTAGGCTTATACTGGTGTCCTGGCTGAATTGCCCTCCATGGCCTAGTCATTCTGGCCCCCAATCTTTCCCTGTCTCTAGTTGGCTCTCTTTTAGCATTTCACTACCTAACAGGTAATGTGTGGTGATTGTACTGGCGCAATAATGGTTGCCGTCGCATCATCCAGGTGTGTGCTACACATTGGCAGTAGTTGTGTGGTTCTACTCTGTCTAAGTGCTTTCAGTAGCAAGAAAAGTGCTATATAAATGTAATTAATTATTTGTATATAAAGCAAACCCAAACTGCTGTTTAATGTTATGGAATTCTATATTCTAATATGTATGGTTAGTAATCTGGTAATGAATGGGGGTGAGGTGTCCAGAACACAATACCAGTATGCCTTAAGTCAGCCATGTTGAAGCATTAAAGTGAAAAGTTACAAAAAAAAGTTTAGTAAGACTTTAGATATATGAACTGACCTCAGTTTGAATTTAAAATATGATTAAGCAAGGAAATTATTTTGAAAGGAATCAAATTGTACCTAAAATAAACCTGATCCTACTATATATACTTACTTCTACATATTAGTATATGTTAACAAACTAAGGTTTTCAAATTGTATTCATATTTATATTTTAAATAGAAAGACAGTCCTACAGAGAGATATGTAGACTTCTATGTACAAGCAAGGAAATAAAGTAGAAATGAAAATGTAATACTTACCTGGCCCATTCCTTCCTCAATTATTTTGGTAGTTAAATATTCACTCCAACACTGCATGCAGAACTTGTGTCCACACTCTAAGCCCGTGAAATACTGCAACAAAATGTAAAGCACAGTTATTCTACTAGATAAATGGTGAGTTACGTTTTTGCTCTGATATCTTGGAAGCAGACATTTTTTTCTTGGAGTCATAACATTACAATGCAGTTAACAGATTTTTAGTAAAACAGACATGTTTACCTAAGGTCTGCCATATCCAGTCAAATGCTCAAAACTTCCCAAACACATTAAATTTTGCTAGTGTACTACTAAATAAACCATTTTTTAAAAAATCCTCTTGTAAAGCACATTCAAATGGGATTTAGCTTGTCAGTTGAAGCTCTCTCTCTCCTGTGATTTGTTGGTCATTAAGACTAAACCTGTACTTATGGGTTTTTCAATAGCAGTCTGTGAAACTACACCACTAAATTAACACTAGAATTGCCAAAGCCTACAAAAAAAACTCATAATCCCAGCCCACATTAAATCCGTTCGCAAATCTCCGTTGGTGACTTTTGTGTTGTAAATGTGTAGATAAGCACAAGCAGCCTGCTCTCCCATGCCCCCACCGCTGCAGAAAGGGCAAAAAGCTCTCCCAGCTCAAGCCTGGATTATCATGGGAGTGACGTACCTGGAACTGTATAGGGTAAATATATTGTTATTTGGAACACATGCATTTCATGTGTGTTCCGTGTCTACAAAGATCTATGTAAGTGTAGGATGACAGGAAATGCAAGAAATGTTGAACACACCCCTAAAAGACAAACTTTTTCATGTTTTAGTACTAACGACAAAATTTTGACATGAAGTGTATAATGTGTGAAGACTGATGTCCAAATATCAAATAAGCACTTTCACAAATGGTACAAATGTAACAGAACAAGTGCTCTTTTATTCAGGACTATAATTGAAGGAAAACAAATCAGGTTAGCGTACTTAATTGTCACGACTGCTTTGGTAGTACAGCGGTAAGAACTGCTGACTTATAATCAAGAGGTCACGGGTTCAAGCTTTGCCATGTTGCAAAATAAACGTTTTGAGTAGTAAGCTGCTCTTATTGTTATTATAATAGAGACTCAAATTAAATGTATGTTTTTATTGTAACAGCCGGAGAAAATGTATGGTACTTGTAAAGCTTAGCGTTTTTTTTTTTATTATTATTCAGTTTTATTCTCTCAGTCACATTCACCCTCCTCCTGATCAGACACTGCTGTTTTCAAATAAAGATGTGCTGTGACAGAGGTGAACTCACATGAGGATGAGGGTTCTAAATGGAGAAAGAACAGAAGCCCTCCCCACAAGAAACGTCCACTCACACACAAGAATAACGCAGCTGAACCAGGCGTAAAGGCGAAAGATGGCACCATCTGGATGCAGCAGCAGGTCGGGGGTCAGCCTACCAGTCAGTCTGCCCCACACCTGTCCTTCAACGAAACAGGATGGCTTACAGAGCTCGCCAAGGTATACTGCAAAGTGCAGTTTGGGATTGTTATTTATCTTGATTTATTTACGTATCTTCCTACAGCGTAAGGTCACAAGAAAAATTCAGAGTTTCCTGTGTTTGATCGACACAGGCATGATCACAAAGTACATGTGTACTGAAGTGACTTTAGCTGCAGGTGGAAGCTCCTGTAGCACCCTACGCAGCTGTGTTTGATCTTATTCAAGAAAAGATCCCAGTCGCCCCATTGGAAAAAGACTTTGCAAGACTAAGGTCATGAAGCTTAACTGTTTCTGGACAAAGGCAGAATCATAACAACAATTGTGTGGAGCAACATAATGTATTGAAAAACTGAGATGATGTTTCCTTTCAAAGTTCATTTGTTAATAAAGACTTAAGTGTGCATGTGCAGTGCAAATTGGGCTGGAAATTCAAATTGTATACCGACAGTTACTCTTAAGACATTTAACACATTTGCATATTATTTGCTTAGAAATGTGTGCTAACTCCAGTAACACAATTCCAGTGAAATTAGTAAGTGTAATGTGATTACAATAATTAAAAGTGTAATGCATTACACTACTTTGGTACTGGGAAATGTCAGTTTACAGTAATGTGCTGCTTTGTACTGTATTACCTGTAGCTATTTTTGGTCTGGCAATATACACTGCTTGAAAAAATTAAGGGAACACCTAATCATCACAGTCTAACACCAAGTCAATTAACTTTCAAGGATATCAATCTGTCCAGTTAGGAAACATAAGTGATTGTGAATCCACTTCTTTTGCTTTGTTGCAAATGAAAGTGACAACAGGTCCACTGGAGAGGCAACAGCAAGACAACACCCAAAAAAGGATTGGTTTTGCAGGTGGTGATCACAGACAGTTGCTCTCTCCTTATCCTTCAGGAGCAATTCTCCTCTAAATTTGTGTTTTGCTAGTGCCCTTTTGATCACCGGTAGCATAAGACAGTATCTGCAGCCGATTGCATTAGTAGTCCAGCTACTCCAGGGTGGCACATCCATTCATGCTGTTGAAAGAAGGTTTGCTGTGTCTCCCAGCACAGCTTCAAAGGCATGGAGGAGATACTAGGAGGCAGGCCATTACACAAAGAGAGCTGGACAAGGGCTGTAAGAAGGGCATCAACACAGCAGCAGGATTGGTATATTCTCCTCTGTGTGAGAAGGAACAGGTAAAGCACTGTGAGAGCCCTACAAAATGACCCCAGTTGCCTACTGGTATGAATGTTTCTGACCAAACTGTCAGAAACAGACCCCATGAGGGTAGCATGAGGGCCCGATGTCCCCTAGTGGAACCCATCACCATGCGGCTCAACTGGCATTCACCAGTGGATACACAACTGGCAGCTCTGCCAATGCAGCCCAGTTCTTTTCACAGATGACAGCAGGTTCACACTGAGTGACTGTGAAAGAGTCTTGAGAAGGCATGGTTATGCAGCTTACAATATCATCTAGCATGACTGGTTTGGCGGTGGGTCAGTGATAGTCCAAGGAAGCAAAATTTGGAGAGTCGCACAGACCTTTATGTGCTAAGCAATGGTACCATGCTGGCTATCAGGTACTGGGAGAATATCCTCAGAGCCATTGAAGACCTTATGCTGGTGCAGTGGGCTCCAGGTTCCTACTGGTGCAGGACAAACTCGGCCTCATGTGGCCAGAGTGTGTAGGGAGAGCCCAGGACACCATCAGCCATCGCATCAGTAGCATGTCAAGATGTTGTCGGGAGTGCATATAGGCACATGGGGGCCATACACATTACTGAACAACATTATGAGTTGCTGTGATGAAATTCATGCAAGTTGAATCAGCCTGTGATTTCAATTTTGACCTTGATTTTTGGCGTGATATTGAATCCAGCTCTCAATGGCTAGGTGACTTTGGTTGACATTGACCATTGTTCCATCATTTTGTTCTCAACAAACTACACAATATTACTCAGTAAAGATATTCCACTTTAATATTTCATTAATCAAGATCTTGTGTGATTTAAGTGTTCCCTTAGTTTTATTGAGCAGTGTATTTGCACACTTGGTACAAGCTGGTTAGCATCTTGGTGTAGCCAAAGGTCTTAAGTATGCCACTGATCTGTGAGGGTTATTCCATACACATTATTTAATTTAAAATGGGTATTTGATGAAGCCACATAAACCAACTAACAGGGTGAATCTGACAGGAGTCAAGTGGAAGATGGCTCAGGCAAGCTATTTAAAATTGCAGATGAGCCCTGTTTGGTGATGATCACTATATGGCCAGGGGCCACTGTCTGAAGAAGCCTCGAGTGATTAGAACAGGTTGTGAGCTGTGAAGCCAATCGTACCCCCAAAAGACAGAGACGCCCCTGGGAAAACCCCTAAGAAACAGACAGACTACCTTCACATTTCTCCTTTCCCTTCTGGCTGGCTCTGTCACGTAATGTGCCTCTCGCGCGGTGCTCCGCCTTCTCAAATAGCCTGCACGGGCTTCTTTCAGTTTGTTAAATTGATCTCCTTATCTCTCTCTCAGACTTTCTCTGCTCCTAGCGGAACTGTCATCTCTGACTTGTCATGGAGCACGTTTAAACTTTCGAAAAAAGACAAAATGTTTGTTTGCAGTGCTTTGAATAAAGTTCCTTTTTTTCTACAACCTCCTGTGTCTCTGTGCAAATCTGTGACCCAAGCGTGACAAGGTGCAAAAAAGTGCTATGTAGGTCTTTGAAGAGCACATCTGAGATGGCAGTAGCTCATATTTAGAAAGTTTCACAAAATTCTTAATTAATATGCTAATCTTGTATTTACAATGGAGGGGAACCATCAAGAAGACAAATTCCACCTTACACTCCACCAAACTGGGTGTACATTCATCAGCATTCCCCACTGAAGAACTGAGCCATTTGCTTCATTTAAACTCCAGAGGAGGTTTAATGGATGTTAAAAAGCTGCTACACTCTTTCAACTAATTAAAAACATTGATACTAGTGTTTTCAAAAACATGGAAAGTAGCTTGGATGTTATAGAGCCCTTTAGTTTACTCATATTCCTCTGTTACTAAAGGCTGCTTCCACAAAAGAAACAAGTTAAAAAAAATGTGTGCAAGGTGCAACATTCAGGCATGTTTGTAGACTTAATGGTATTGAAATTTGAAGGATTTTAAAAATAATTTTCTAGTGAATTCAAAGAGTTAGTTACCACATTTTGCTTATGCAAAAGTAAGTGTTATTAAAAAATAAAAGTGATAATAGAATGAAATTTCATGTGTTAGTAGGATACATTAAGTACGTGTTTGTAATTGCAATTAACAATATCATATAGTTCAAAATAAATGATAGGCTTGTACAGGCTGAAATAGCTCTCATAGAGAGAAGATTTCACCTGAGGTGATTAAAAAATTGAATTGTTTGATGTCCTATTGTTATATGATAGTTGTGGAGTGTGTGTGGCAAATTTTAGTTCAAATTTTTTTCAAAGAGAGACCAGAAGCAGATTTTAAATCTCTGCTAAAGTCTCAGAACAAAAAATTGTAATTGTTAGCTGCCAAGACCTTGATAGCAGATAGTTGGTGGGTTGCACTTTGCTAATGAACCAAAGTGTCAGAAAAATATTGAATATACCCTGACTAAGGCCCTTCTCCCCCGATCGCTCAGTTTAGATGGCCGGCCAGCTCTAGAAAGAGTCCTGGTGGTTTCGAACTTCTTCCACTTCTGGATGATGGAGGCCACTGTGCTCATTGGGACCTTCAAAGCAGCAGAAATTTTTCTGTAACCTTCCCCAGATTTGTGCCTCGAGACAATCCTGTCTCGGAGGTCTACAGACAATTCCTTTGACTTCATGCTTGGTTTGTGCTCTGACATGAACCGTCAACTGTGGGACCTTATATAGACAGGTGTGTGCCTTTCCAAATCATGTCCAATCAACTGAATTTACCACAGGTGGACTCCAATTAAGCTGCAGAAACATCTCAAGGATGATCAGGGGAAACAGGATGCACCTGAGCTCAATTTTGAGCTTCATTGCAAAGGCTGTGAATAATTATGTACATGTGATTTCTCAGTTTTTTTATTTGTAATAAATTTGCAAAAACCTCAAGTAAACTTTTTTCACGTTGTCATTATGGCGTGTTGTGTGTAGAATTCTGAGGAAAAAAATGAATTTAATTCATTTTGGAATAAGGCTGTAACATAACAAAATGTGGAAAAAGTGATTCGATGTGAATACTTTCCGGATGCACTGTATATATACATATATATACATATGCACACATATATATGTGCATAGGTGCTGGTCATAAAATTAGAATATCATGACAAAGTTGATTTATTTCAGTAATTCCATTGAAAAAGTGAAACTTGTATATTAGATTCATTCATTACAAACAGACTGATGTTTAATCAAATGTTTATTTCTTTTAATTTTGATGATTATAACTGACAACTAATGAAAGACCCAAATTCAGTATCTTGGAAAATTAGAATATTGTGAAAAGGTTCAATATTGAAGACACCTGGTGCCACACTCTAATCAGCGAATTAACTCAAAACACCGCAAAAGCCTTTAAATGGTCTCTCAGTCTAGTTCTGTAGGCTACACAATCATGGGGAAGACTGCTGACTTGACAGTTGTCCAAAAGACGACCATTGACACCTTGCACAAGGAGGGCAAGACACAAAAAGTCATTGCTAAAGAAGCTAGCTGTTCACAGAGCTCTGTGTCCAAGCACATTAATAGAGAGGCGAAGGGAAGGACAAGATGTGGTAGAAAAAAGTGTACAAGCAATAGGGATAACCACACCCTGGAGAGGATTGTGAAACAAACCCCATTCAAAAATGTGGGGGAGATTCACAAAGAGTGGACTGCAGCTGGAGTCAGTTCTTCAAGAACTACCACACACAGACGTATGCAAGACATGGGTTTCAGCTGTCGCATTCCTTGTGTCAAGCCACTCTTGAACAAGAGACAGCGTCAGAAGCGTCTCGCCTTTGGACTGCTGCTGAGTGGTCCAAAGTTATGTTCTCTGATGAAAGGTCCCAGAGTCTGGAGGAAGAGAGGAGAGGCACAGAATCCACGTTGCGTGAGGTCCAGTGTAAAGTTTCCACAGTCAGTGATGGTTTGGGGTGCCATGTCATCTGCTGGTGTTGGTCCATTGTGTTTTCTGAGGTCCAAGGTCAACGCAGCCGTCTACCAGGAAGTTTTAGAGCACTTCATGCTTCCTGCTGCTGACGAACTTTATGGAGATGCAGATTTCATTTTCCAACAGCACCTGGCACCTGCACACAGTGCCAAAGCTACCAGTACCTGGTTTAAGGACCATGGTATCCCTGTTCTTGATTGGCTAGCAAATTCGCCTGACCTTAACCCCATAGAAAATCTATGGGGTATTGTGAAGAGGAAGATGCAATACGCCAGACCCAAAAATTCAGAAGAGCTGAAGGCCACTATCAGAGCAACATGGGCTCTCATAACACCTGAGCAGTGCCACAGACTGATCGACTCCATGCCACGCCGCATTGCTGCAGTAATCCAGGCCAAAAGAGCCCCAACTAAATATTGAGTGCTGTACATGCTCATACATTTCATGTTCATACCTTTCAGTTGGCCAACATTTCTAAAAATCCTTTTTTTGCATTGGTCTTAATTGATATTCTAATTTTCCGATATACTGAATTTGGGACTTTCATTAGTTGTCAGTTATAATCATCAACATTACAAGAAATAAACATTTGAAATACATCAGTCTGTGTGTAATGAATGAATCTAATATACAAGTTTCACTTTTTGAATGGAATTATTGAAATAAATCAACTTTGTCATGATATTCTAATTTTATGACCAGCACCTGTAAAATATAATAATAATAATAATTCATTACATTTATATACACACACATAGATATATATAATACATACATATATAATATATATACATATATGTATAATATATACAGTACTGTGCAAAAGTTTTAGGCAGGTGTGAAAAAATGCTGTAAACAAAGAATGCTTTCAGAAATATAAATAATGTTTATTGTTGTCAATTTACAAAATGCAAAATGAGCGAACAAAAGAAAAATCTAAATCAAATCAATATT